>NW_027276333.1:0-41271 GCF_030028105.1 Mobula birostris | reverse complement strand
CCTCCTATACCTTCCCTTGTATCGCTGCGTTTTCGTGCACCTCTCAGACCTTCCCCTACATCGCCGTGTTTTCACGCACCTCTCATGTCTTCACCTAGATCGCTATGTTTTCGCTCCTCTCAATACTTCCCCTATATGGCTGTGTTTTCTCACATATCTGATACCTCCCCCTATATCGCCGTGTTTTTATACACATCTCATACCGTCCCCTATATTACTGTGTTTTCACGCACCTCCCATAGCATCCCCTATATCGCTGTGCCTTCGTGCACCTCTCATACATTCCCCTATATCGCCCTGTTTTCGCGCACCTCCTATACCTTCCCTTGTATCGCTGCGTTTTCGTGCACCTCTCAGACCTTCCCCTATATCGCTGTGTTTTCATGCACATCACATAACGTCTCCTATTTCGCTGTGTATTCGTGCACCTCCCAAACATTCCCTATATCGCTGTGCCTTCGCGCACCTCTCATACCTTCCCCTATATCGCCGTGTTTTCATGCACATCTCATAATCTCCCCTATATCGCTGGGTTTCCACGCATCTCTCATAACCTCCCCTATATCGCCCTGTTTTCACGCTCCTCTCATACCTTCCCCTATATCACTGTGTTTTCACGCACCTTTCATAACTTTCCCTATATCGCTGTGTTTTTTGAACACCTCTCATTGTTTCCCGTCTATCGCCGTGTATTCATGCACATCTCATACTGTCCCCTATATCGCTGTGTTTTCGTGCACCTCTCATACCTTCCCCTATATCACTGTGTTTTCAAGCACCTCTCATAACTTTCCCTATATCGCTGTGTATTCATGCACCTCCCATAGCATCCCCTATATCGCTGTGCCTTGTGCACCTCTCATAGCTTCTCCTATATCGCTGTCTTTTCGCGCTCATCCCATAGATTCACCTTTATCGCTGTGTTATTGCTCACCTCTCATAGCTTCCCCTGTATCGCAGTGTTTTTGCTCACCTCTCATAGCTTCCCCCATATCGCCGTGTTTTCATGCACCTCTCATGTCTTCACCGAGATCGCTATGTTTTCGCTCCTCTCATTACTACCCCTATATCACTGTGTTTTCACGCACCTCCCATAGCATCCCCTATATCGCTGTGCCTTCGTGCACCTCTCATACATTCCCCTATATCGCCCTGTTTTCGCGCACCTCCTATACCTTCCCTTGTATCGCTGCGTTTTCGTGCACCTCTCAGAACTTCCCCTATATCGCTGTGTTTTCATGCACATCTCATAACGTCCCCTATTTCGCTGTGTATTCGTGCACCTCCCATAACATTCCCTATATCGCTGTGCCTTCGCGCACCTCTCATACCTTCCCCTATATCACCGCGTTTTCATGCACATCTCATAATCTCCCCTATATCGCTGGGTTTCCACGCATCTCTCATAGCTTCGCCTACTTCGCTGTTTTCGTGAACATCCCATAGATTCACCTTTATCGCTGTGTTATTGCTCACCTCTCATAGCTTCCCCTGTATCGCCGTGTTTTTGCTCACCTATCATAGCTTCCCCCATATCGCCGTGTTTTCACGCACCTCTCATGTCTTCACCTAGATCGCTATGTTTTCGCTCCTCTCAATACTTCCCCTATATGGCTGTGTTTTCTCGCACATCTGATACCTCCCCCTATATCGCCGTGTTTTTATACACATCTCATACCGTCCCCTATATAACTGTGTTTTCACGCACCTCCCATAGCATCCCCTATATCGCTGTGCCTTCGTGCACCTCTCATACATTCCCCTATATCGCCCTGTTTTCGCGCACCTCCTATACCTTCCCTTGTATCGCTGCGTTTTCGTGCACCTCTCAGACCTTCCCCTATATCGCCGTGTTTTCACGCACCTCTCATGTCTTCACCTAGATCGCTATGTTTTCGCTCCTCTCAATACTTCCCCTATATGGCTGTGTTTTCTCACATATCTGATACCTCCCCCTATATCGCCGTGTTTTTATACACATCTCATACCGTCCCCTATATTACTGTGTTTTCACGCACCTCCCATAGCATCCCCTATATCGCTGTGCCTTCGTGCACCTCTCATACATTCCCCTATATCGCCCTGTTTTCGCGCACCTCCTATACCTTCCCTTGTATCGCTGCGTTTTCGTGCACCTCTCAGACCTTCCCCTATATCGCTGTGTTTTCATGCACATCACATAACGTCTCCTATTTCGCTGTGTATGCGTGCACCTCCCAAACATTCCCTATATCGCTGTGCCTTCGCGCACCTCTCATACCTTCCCCTATATCGCCGTGTTTTCATGCACATCTCATAATCTCCCCTATATCGCTGGGTTTCCACGCATCTCTCATAACCTCCCCTATATCGCCCTGTTTTCACGCTCCTCTCATACCTTCCCCTATATCACTGTGTTTTCACGCACCTTTCATAACTTTCCCTATATCGCTGTGTTTTTGAACACCTCTCATTGTTTCCCGTCTATCGCCGTGTATTCATGCACATCTCATACTGTCCCCTATATCGCTGTGTTTTCGTGCACCTCTCATACCTTCCCCTATATCACTGTGTTTTCAAGCACCTCTCATAACTTTCCCTATATCGCTGTGTATTCATGCACCTCCCATAGCATCCCCTATATCGCTGTGCCTTGTGCACCTCTCATAGTTTCTCCTATATCGCTGTCTTTTCGCGCTCATCCCATAGATTCACCTTTATCGCTGTGTTATTGCTCACCTCTCATAGCTTCCCCTGTATCGCAGTGTTTTTGCTCACCTCTCATAGCTTCCCCCATATCGCCGTGTTTTCATGCACCTCTCATGTCTTCACCGAGATCGCTATGTTTTCGCTCCTCTCATTACTACCCCTATATCACTGTGTTTTCACGCACCTCCCATAGCATCCCCTATATCGCTGTGCCTTCGTGCACCTCTCATACATTCCCCCTATATCGCCCTGTTTTCGCGCACCTCCTATACCTTCCCTTGTATCGCTGCGTTTTCGTGCACCTCTCAGACCTTCCCCTATATCGCTGTGTTTTCATGCACATCTCATAACGTCCCCTATTTCGCTGTGTATTCGTGCACCTCCCATAACATTCCCTATATCGCTGTGCCTTCGCGCACCTCTCATACCTTCCCCTATATCGCCGCGTTTTCATGCACATCTCATAATCTCCCCTATATCGCTGGGTTTCCACGCATCTCTCATAACCTCCCCTATATCGCCCTGTTTTCACGCTCCTCTCATACCTTCCCCTATATCACTGTGTTTTCACGCACCTCTCATAACTTTCCCTATATCGCTGTGTTTTTGAACACCTCTCATTGTTTCCCGTCTATCGCCGTGTATTCATGCACATCTCATACTGTCCCCCTATATCGCTGTGTTTTTGTGCACCTCTCATACCTTCCCTAATATCGCTGCGTTTTCATGCACATCTCATCACGTTCCCTATATTGCTGTGTATTCACGCACCTCCCATAGCATCCACTATATCGCTGTGCCTTGCGCTCCTCTCATAGCTTCCCCTATATCGCTGACTTTTCGCGCTCATCCCATAGATTCACCTTTATCGCTGTGTTATTGCTCACTTCTCATAGTTTCCCCTGTATCGCAGTGTCTTTGCTCACCTCTCATAGCTTCCCCCATATCGCCGTGTTTTCGTGCACCTCTCATGTCTTCACCGAGATCGCTATGTTTTTGCTCTCTCATTACTTCCCCTATATCGCTGTTTTTCCTCGCACGTCTGATACATTCTCCCGTATCACCGTGTTTTTGCGCACATCTCATAATTTCCCCTATATCGCCGTGTTCTCGCACATCTCTTAACCTTCCCCTATATCAGTGTGTTTTCGCGCACGTCCCATAGATTCCCCTATATCGCTGTGCTTTCGCGCAGCTCTCTTAACTTCCCCTACATCGCCCTGTTTTTGCGCACATCCCATAGCTTCCATTATATTGCCCTGTTTTTGCGCACCTCTCATGTCTTCCCCTACATCGCTGTCTTTTCTCGCACCTCTGATGCATTTGCCTGTAATGCCAAGTTTTCGCGCACCTCTCATACTTTCCCCTATATCGCCGTGTTTTCGCACACCTCTCATAGCTTCCCTTATATCGCCGTGTTTTCATACACATCTCATACCGTCCCCTATATCACTGTGTTTTCGCGCACCTCCCATAGCATCCCCTATATCGCTGTGCCTTCGTGCACCTCTCATACCTTTCCGTATATCGCCGTGTTTTCATGCACATCTCATAACGTCCCCTATATCGCCGTACTTTTGCTCACCTCTCATAACTTCCTCTATATCGCCCTGTTTTCGCACAACTCTCATGGTTTCCCGACTATCGCTGTGTATTCATGCACATCTCGTACCGTCCCCTATATCGCTGTGTTTTCACACACCTCTCATAACGTCCCCTATATCGCTGTGTTTTCACACACCTCTCATACCTTTCCCTATATCGCTGTCTTTTCACGCACATCGCATAGATTCACCTTTATCGCTGTGTTATTGCTCACCTCTCATAGCTTCCCCTACATCGCCGTGTTTTTGCGCACCTCTTATAACTTCCCTTATATCGCCGTATTGTTATGCACATCTCATAACATCCCCTATATCGCTGTGTATTCGCGCACCTCCCATAGCATCCCCTATTACGCTGTGCCTTCGCGCACCTCTCATATCTTCCCCTATATCGCCCTGTTTTCGTGCTCCTCGCAGTCATTCACCTATATCGCCCTGGTTTCGCGCACCTGCCATTCCTTCACCTATATCGCTGTTTTCGTGCACCTCTCATACCTTCCCTATATCGCTGTGTTTTCACACACCTCTCATAACTTCTCCTATATCGCTGTGAATTTGTGCACCTCTCATAACTTCCCTAATATCGCTGCGTTTTCATGCACATCTCATCACGTCCCCTATATCGCTGTGTATTCACGCACCTCCCATACATCCCCTATATCACTGTGCCTTGCGCACCTCTCATTCCTTCCCCTAAATCGCTGTCTTTTTGCGCACATCCCATAGATTCACTATCGCTGTGTTATTGCTCACCTCTCATAGCTTCCCCTGTATCGCCGTGTTTTTGCTCACCTCTCATAGCTTCCCCTATATTGCCATGTTTTCGCGCACCTCTCATACCTCCCCCTATATCGCTGTGCCTTGCGCACCTTTCATATCTTCCCCTATATCGCTGACTTTTCGCGCACATCCCATAGATTCACCTTTATTGCTGTGTTATTGCTCATCTGTCATAGCTTCCCCTGTGTCGCAGTGTTTTTGCGCACCTCTCATGTCTTCCCCTATATCACTGTGTTTTCGCGCACCTCCCATAGCATCGCCTATATTGCTGTGCCTTCGCGCACCTCTCATACCTTCCCCTATATCGCCATGTTTTCGTGCACCTCTCATACCTCCCCCAATATCGTTGTGTTTTCACGCACCTCTCATAACTTCTCCCATATTGCTGTATTTTTGTGCACCTCTCGTGGCTTCCCCAATATCGCCGTGTTTTCATGCACGTCTGTTAATGTCCCCTATATCGCTGGGTATTCGCGCACTTCCATAGCGTCCCCTATACCGCCTTGCTGTCGCTCACCTCTCATATCTCCCCCTATATCGCCCTGTTTTTGCACACCTCCCATACCTTCCCCCATATCGGTGTCTTTTCACACACCTCTCATGGCTTCCCCAATATCGCTGTTTTTTCACGCAATTCTCATGTCTTCACCTATATCGCTGTGTTTCCGCTCCTCTCATTACTTCCCCTATATCGCTCTGTGTTCTCGCACCTCTGATACATTCCTCTGTATCGCCGTGTTCTCGCACACCTCTCATATCTTCCCCTATATCACTGTGTTTTCGCGCACCGTGCAATAGCGTCCCCCATATCGCTGTGTTTTCACACACCTCTCATACCTTTCCCTATATCGCTGTCTTTTCACGCACATCGCATAGATTTACCTTTATCGCTGTGTTATTGCTCACCTCTCATAGCTTCCCCTACATTGCCGTGTTTTTGCGCACCTCTCATAACTTCCCCTATATCGCCGTATTGTTATGCACATCTCATAACGTCCCCTATATCGCTGTGTATTCACGCACCTCCCATAGCATCCCCTATATCGCAGTGCGTTTGCACACCTCTCATACTTTCCCCTATATTGCCGTTTTCACGCACCTCTCATACCTTCCCCTATATCGCTGTGTTTTCACACACCTCTCATAACTTCTCCTACATTGCTGTATTTTTGCGCACCTCTCATAACTTCCCCTATATCTCTGTGTTTTTGTGCACCTCTCATACCTTCCCCTATATCACTGTGTTTTCGCGCACGTCCCATAGCGTCCCCTATATCGCTATGTTTTCGTGCACCTCTCATACCTTCCCCTATATCGCCCTGTTTTCGCGCACATCCCATAGCTTCCACTATATTGCCCAGTTTTCGCGGAACTCTCATGTCCTCCCCAACATCACTGTGTTTTCTCGCACTTCTGATGCATTCCCATGTAACGCCAAGTTTTCGCGCACCTCTCATACTTTCCCCTATATCGCCGTGTTTTCGTGTACCTCTCATAGCTTCCCCTATATCACCATGTTTTCATACACATCTCATACCGTCCCCTATATCACTGTGTTTTCGTGCACCTCCCATAGCAGCCTCTATATCGCTGTGTTTTCGTGCACCTCTCATACCTTCCCCTATATCGCTGTGTTTTCACGCACCTCTCATAACTTCTCCTATATCGCTGTATTTTTGCGCACCTCTCATACCTTCCCCTATATCGCCGTGTTTTCAATTACATCTCATAGTGTCCCCCATACTGCTGTGTATTCGCGCACCTCCCATAGAATCCCCTATATCGCTGTGCCTTCGTGCACATCTCATACCTTCCCCTATATCGTCCTGTTTTCGCACACCTCCCATACGTTCCCTTTTATCGTTGTGTTTTCGTGCACCTCTCATACCTTCCCCTATATTGCTGTGTTTTCGCGCATCTCTCATGGCTTCCCCAATATTGCCGTGTATTCATGCACATCTCATACCATCCCTTATATCGCTGTGCTTTCGCGCACCTCCCATAGCTACGCCCACGTCGCTGTGTTTTCGCGCACCTCTCATACCTTCCCCTATATCGCTGTGTTTTCACTCACTTCTCATAACTTCTCATATATCGCCGTGTTTTCGCGGACCTCTCATAATTTCCCCTATATAGCCATGTTCTTGCACACCTCTCATACCTTCCACTATATCACTGTGTTTTCACGCACGTCCCATAGCATCCCCTGTATCGCTGTGTTTTCGGGCACCACTCATACCTTTCCCTGTATCGCCATGTTTTCGCGCATATCCCACAGTTTCCACTATATAGCCCTGTTTTCGAGCACTCTCATGTCTTCCCCTATATCACTGTGTTTTCGCGCACCTCCCATACCTTCCTCTATATTGCTGTGTTTTCGAGCACCTCTCATACCTTCCCCTATATCGCTGTGTTTTCACGCACCTCTCATAACTTCTCCTATATCGCTGTATTTTTGCGCACCTCTCATACCTTCCCCTATATCGCCGTGTTTTCAATCACATCTCATAACGTCCCCCATATTGCTGTGTGTTCGCGCACCTCCCATAGAATCCCCTATATCGCTGTGCCTTCGCGCACATCTCATTCCTTCCCCTATATCGTCCTGTTTTCGCGCACTTCCCACACCTTCCCTTTTATCGTTGTGTTTTCGTGCACCTCTCATATCTTCCCCTATATTGCTGTGTTTTCGCGCATCTCTCATGGCTTCCCCAATATTGCCGTGTATTCATGCACATCTCATACCGTCCCTTATATCGCTGTGCTTTCGCGCACCTCCCATAGCTACGCCCACGTCGCAGTGTTTTCGCCCACCTCTCATACATTCCCCTATATCGCTGTCTTTTTGCGCACATCCCATAGCTTCATCTTTATCGCTGTGTTATTGCTCACCTCTCATAACTTCCCCTATCTCACTGTGTTTTCACGCACCTCTCATGTCTTCACCTATATCGCTATGTTTTCGCTCCTGTCATTACTTCCATTATATCGCTGTGTTTTCTCACACCTCTGATACATTCCCCTGCATCGCCGTGTTGTCACGCACATCTCATACCTTCCCCTATATCGCCACGTTTTTATGCACATCTCATACCGTCTCCTATATCGCTGTGTTTTTGCGCACGTCCCATAGCATCCCCTATATCGCTGTGCCTTCGTGCACCTCTCATACCTTCCCCTATATCGCTGTGTTTTCACGCACCTCTCTTAACTTCTCCTATATCGCTGTGTTTTTGCACACCTCTCATACCTTCCCCTATATTGCTGTGTTTTCAGGCACCTCTCATGGTTTCCCCAATATCGCCTTGTTTTTCGCGGACATCTCATGTCTTCCCTTATATCGCTGTGTTTTCTCTGCTCTCATAACTTCCCCTATATCACTGTGTTTTCTCGCACCTCTGATGCATTCCCCTGTATTGCGATGTTTTCGCGCACCTCTCATACCTTCCCCAATATCGCCCTGTTTTCGCGCACCTCCCATACCTTCCCCTATATCGCTGTGTTTTTGCACACCTCTCATGGAATCCCCAATATCGCCATGTATTCATGCACATCTCATACCATCCCATATATCACTGTGTTTTCTCGCACCACTGATGGCTTTCCCGATATCACCGTGTCTTCATGCACATCTCATACCGTCCCCTATACCACTGTGTTTTCGCGCACCTCTCATACCTTCCCCTATATCGCTGTGTCTTCACGCACCTCTCTTAACTTCCCCTATATCGCCGTGTTTTTGCGCACCTCTCATAACTTACCCTATATCGCCGTGTTGTTAAGCACATCTCATAACGTCCTCTATATCGCTGTGCATTCGCGCACCTCCCATAGCATCCCTTATATCACTGTGCCTTCGCGCACCTCTCATACCTTCCCAAATATCGCCCTGTTTTCGCGCACCTCCCATTCCTTCACATATATCGCTGTTTTCGTGCACCTCTCATGCATTTCCGTATACCGCTGTGTTTTTGCACACCTCTCATACCTTCCCCAATATCACCGTGTTTTCACGCACATCTCATAACGTCCCCAATGTCGCTGGGTTTTCACACACCTCTCATAACTTCCCCTATATCGCCCTGTTTTTGCACTCCTCTCATACATTCCCCTATATCAGTGTGTTTTCACGCAGCTCTCATACCTTCCCCTATATCGCCGTATTTTTGCACACCTCTCATGGCTTCCCCAATATAGCCGTGTTTTCATGCACATCTCATAACGTCCCATATATCTCTGTGTATTCACGCACCTCCCTGAGTATCCCCTATATCGCTGTGCCTTCGCGCATCGCTCATACCTTCCCCTATATCGCCCTGTTTCCCATGCACCTCTCATGGCTTCACCTACATCGCTGTGTTTTTGCACACCTCTCATACCTTCCCCTATATCGCCGTGGTTTCGCGCACCTCTCATTTCTTCACCTATATCGCTGTGTTTCCGCTCCTCTCATTACTTCCCCCATATCGCTCTGTGTTCTCGCACTTCTGATACAGTTCCCTGTATCAACGTGTTTTCGCGCACCTCTCATAATTTCACCTATATCGCCGTGCTCTCGCACACCTCTCATATCTTCCCCTATATCACTGTGTTTTTGCGCAGGTCTAATAGAGACCCCTATATCGCTCTGTTTTCACGCACCTCTCATGTCTTCCCCTATATCACTGTGTTTTCGTGCATCTCCCATACCATCCCCTATATTGCTGTGTTTCGCACACGTCTCATACCTTTCCCTATATCGCCCTGTTTTCGAGCACCTCCCATACCTTCCCCTATATCGCTGTGTTTTCGTGTACCTCTCATACCTCCCCTTATATCGCTGTGTTTTCACGCACCTCTCACAACATCCCCTGTATTGCTGTATTTTTGCGCACCTCTCATAACTTCCCCTATATTGCCGTGTTTTTATGCGCATCTCATAATGTCCCCTATATCGCTGTGTATTCGCGCACCTCCCATAGCATCCTGTATATCGCTGTGCCTTCGCTCACCTCTCATACCTTCCCCTATATCGCCCTGTTTCTGCACACATCCCATACCTTCCCCTATATCGCCCTGTTTTCGCGCACCTTCCATACCTTCCCCTATATCGCTGTGTTTTCATGCACCTCTCATACCTCCCCCTGTATCGCTGTGTTTTCACACGCCTCTCATAACTTCTCCGATATCGCTATGTTTTTGTGCACCTCTCATACCTTCCCTAATATCACTGCGTTTTCATGCACATCTCATCACGTCCCCTATATCGCTTTGTTTTCGTGCACCTCTCATACCTCCCCCTATATCGCTGTGCTTGCGGACCTCTCATACCTTCCCCTATATCGCTGCCTTTTCGCGCACATCCCATAGATTCACCTTTATCGCTGTGTTATTGCTCACCTCTCATAGCTTCCCCTATATCGCCGTGTTGTCATGCACATCTCATAGCGTCCTCTATATCGCTGTATATTCGCGCACCTACCATAGCTTCCCTTATATCACTGTGCTTTCGCGCACCTCTCAAACCTTCCCAAATATCCCTCTGTTTTCGCGCACCTCCCATTCCTTCACCTATATCGCTGTTTTCGTGCACCTCTCATGCATTTCCGTATACCGCTGTGTATTTGCACACCTCTCATACCTTCCCCAATATCACCATGTTTTCACGCACCTCTCATAACCTCCCCTCTATCGCCCTGTTTTCGCGCTCCTCTCATACCTTCCCCTATATCACTGTGTTTTCACGCAGCTCTCATACCTTCCCCTATATCGCCGTATTTTTGCACACCTCTCATGGCTTCCCCAATATAGCCGTGTTTTCATGCACATCTCATAACGTCCCATATATCTCTGTGTATTCACGAACCTCCCTTAGCATCCCCTATATCGCTGTGCCTTTGCGCATCGCTCATACCTTCCCCTGTATCACCCTGTTTCCCGTGCACCTCCCATGGCTTCGCCTACATTACTGTTTTTTATGCGCACCTCTCATACCTTCCCCTATATCGCCGTGGTTTCGCGTACTTCTCATTTCTTCACCTATATCGCTGTCTTTCCGCTCCTCTCATTACTTCCCCCATATCGCTCTTGTGTTCTTGCACTTCTGTTACAGTTCCCTGTATCAACGTGTTTTCGCGCACCTCTCATAATTTCACCTATATCGCCGTGCTCTCGCACACCTCTCATATCTTCCCCTATATCACTGTTTTCGCGCATGTCCAATAGCGTCCCCTATATCGCTCTGTTTTCACGCACCTCTCATGTCTTCCCCTATATCACTGTGTTTTCGTGCATCCCCTATATTGCTGTGTTTCGCACACGTCTCATACCTTTCCCTATATCACCCTGTTTTCGAGCACCTCCCATACCTTCCCCTTTATCGCTGTGTTTTCGTGTACCTCTCATACCTCCCCTTATATCGCTGTTTTCACGCACCTCTCATAACTTACCCTGTATTGCTGTATTTTTGCGCACCTCTCATAACTTCCCCTATATTGCCGTGTTTTTATGCACATCTCATAACGTCCCCTATATCGCTGTGTATTCGCGCACCTCTGATGCATTCCCCTGTAACGCCAAGTTTTCGCGCACCTCTCATACTTTCCCCTATATCGCCGTGTTTACGCGCACCCCATCATACCTGCCCCTATATCGCCATGTTTTTATGCACATCTCATACCGTCTCCTATATCGCTGTGTTTTTGCGCACGTCCCATAGCGTCCCCTATATTGCTGTGTTTTCACGCACCTCTCATACCTTCCCCTATATCACCCTGTTTTCGCACACCTCCCATTCCTTCCCCTGTATCGCTGTGTTTTAGTGCACATCTCATACCTTCCCCTATATTGCGCTGTTTTCGCGCTGCTCCCATACCTTCCCCCGATATCGCTGTGTTTTCGTGCATCTCTCGTACCTTCCCCTATATCGCTGTCTTTTCGCACACATGCCATAGCTTCCACTATATTGCCCTGTTTTCGCGCACCTCTCATGCCTTCCCCTATGTCGCTCTGTTTTCGCTCCTCTCATAACGTCCCCTATATTGCTGTGTTTTCTTGCACCTCTGATGCATTCCTCTGTATCGCCGTGTTTTTGCGCACCTCTCATACTTTTCCCTATATAGCCGTGTATTTGCGCATCTCTCATGGCATCCCCGATATCGCCGTGTTTCATGCATATTTCATACATTCCCCTATATCGCTGTGTTTTCGCGCACATCCCATAGCTTCCGCTACATCGCTGTGTTTTCCCACACCTCTCATGCCTTCACCTTTATCGCTGTGTTTTTGCGCACCTCTCATAGCTTGACTATATCGCCGTGTTTTCGCGGACATCTCATTTCTTCCCCTATATCGCTGTGTTTTCGCTGCTCTCATAACTTCCCCAATTTCACTGTGTTTTCTCGCACCTCTGATGCATTCCCCTGTATTGCGGTGTTTTCGCGCCCTCCTCTCATACCTTCCCCAATATCCCCCTGTTTTCGCGCACCTCCCATACCTTCCCCGATATCGCTGTGTTTTTGCACACCTCTCATGGAATCCCCAATATCGCCATGTATTCATGCACATCTCATAACATCCCCTATATCACTGTTTTCTCGCACCACTGATGGCTTCCCCGATATCATCGTGTCTTCATGCACATCTCATACCGTCCCCTATACCACTGTGTTTTCGCGCACCTCTCATACCTTCCCCTATATCGCTGTGTTTTCACGCACCTCTCTTAACTTCCCCTATATCGCCGTGTTTTTGCGCACCTCTCATAACTTACCCTATATCGCCGTGTTGTTAAGCACATCTCATAACGTCCTCTATATCGCTGTGTATTCGCGCACCTCCCATAGCATCCCTTATATCACTGTGCCTTCGCGCACCTCTCATACCTTCCCAAATATCGCCCTGTTTTCATGCACCTCCCATTCCTTCACCTATATCGCTGTTTTCGTGCACCTCTCATGAATTTCCGTATACCGCTGTGTTTTTGCACACCTCTCATACCTTCCCCAATATCACCGTGCTTTCACGCACCTCTCATAACCTCCCCTCTATCGCCCTGTTTTCGCGCTCCTCTCATACCTTCCCCTATATCATTGTGTTTTCACGCAGCTCTCATACCTTCCCCTATATCGCCGTATTTTTGCACACCTCTCATGGCTTCCCCAATATAGCCGTGTTTCCATGCACATCTCATAACGTCCCATATATCTCTGTGTATTCACGCACCTCCCTTAGCATCCCCTATATCGCAGTGCCTTCGTGCATCGCTCATACCTTCCCCTATATCGCCCTGTTTCCCGTGCAACTCCCATGGCTTCGCCTACATCGCTGTGTTTTTGCGCACCTCTCATACCTTCCCCTATATTGCCGTGGTTTCGCGCACCTCTCATTTCTTCATCTATATCGCTGTGTTTCTGATCCTCTCATTATTTCCCCCATATCACTCTGTGTTCTCGCACTTCTGATACAGTTCCCTGTATCGCCGTGTTTTCGCGCACCTCTCATAATTTCGCCTATATCGCCGTGTTCTCGCACACCTCTCATACCATCCCCTATATCACTGTGTTTTCGCGCACGTCCCATAGCTTCCACTACATTGCCCTGTTTTCGCGCACCTCTCATGTCTTCCCCTACATCGCTGTGTTTTCTCACACCTCTGATGCATTCCCCTATAACGCCAAGATTTCGCGGACCTCTCCTACTTTCCCCTATATCGCCGTGTTCTCGCACAGTTCGCATACCTTCCCCTATATCACTGTGTTTTCACGCACGTCCCATGGAGTCCCCTATATTGCTGTGTTTCGCGCAGCTCTCATACCTTCCCCTTTATCGCCCTGTTTTCATGCACGTCCCATAGCTCTCACTACATTGCCCTTTTTTCGTGCACCTCTCATGTCTCCTCTACATCGCTGTGTTTTTGCTTCTCTCATTACTTCCCCTATATCGCTGTGTTTTCTCGCACCTCTGATGCATTCCCCTGTATCGCCGTGTTTTTGCGCACCTCTCATATTTTCCCCTATATCGCCGTGTTTTCACGCATCTCTCATTTCTTCCCCGATATCTTCGTGTTTTCATGCACATCTCATACCGTCCCCTATATCACTGAGCCTTCGCGCACCTCTCATACCTTCCCCTATATCGCTGTGTTTTCGTGCACCTCTCATACCTTCACACCTTCCCCTATATCGCTGTGTTTTCACTCACCTCTCATAACTTCTCATATATCGCCGTGTTTTCGGGGACCTCTCATAATTTCCCCTATATAGCCATGTTCTTGCACACCTCTCATGTCTTCCACTATATCACTGTGTTTTCGCGCACGTCCCATAGCATCCCCTGTATCGCTGAGTTTTAGGGCACCTCTCATACCTTTCCCTGCATCGCCATGTTTTCGCGCATATCCCATAGCTTCCACTATATAGCCCTGTTTTCGAGCACTCTCATGTCTTCCCCTATATCACTGCGTTTTCGCGCACCTCCCATACCTTCCTCTATATCGCTGTGTTTTCACGCACCTCTCATAACTTCCCCAGTATTGCTGTATTTTTGCACACCTCTCATAACTTCCCCGATATTGCCGTGTTTTTATGCACATCTCATAACGTCCCCTATATCGCTGTGTATTCGCGCACCTCCCATAGCATCCCCTATATCGCTGTGCCTTCGCGCACCTCTCATACCTTCCCCTATATTGCCCTGTTTTCGCACACATCCCATACCTTCCACTATATTGCCATGTTTTCACGCACCTCTCATAACTTCTCCTATATCGCTGTAGTTTTGCGCACCTCTCATACCTTCCCCTATATCGCCGTGTTTTCAATCACATCTCATAATGTCCCCCATATTGCTGTGTATTCGCGCACCTCCCATACCTTCCCCTATATTTAATACATTCCCCTATATCCCTGTGTTTTCGCGCAGCTCCCATAGCTTCCGCTACATCGCTGTGTTTTCGCGCACCTCTCATGCCTTCACCTATATCGCTGTCTTTTCACACCCTGATATAGCTTCACCTTTCTCGCTGTGTTTTTGCTCACCTCTCATACCTTCCCCTATATCGCTGTGTTTTAGCTGCTCTCATAACATCCCCTATATCACTGTGTTTTCTTGCACCTCTGATGCATTCCCCTGTATTGCGATGTTTTCGTGCACCTCTCATACCTTCCGCAATATCGCCCTGTTTTCGCGCACCTCCCATACCTTCCCCTATATCGCTGTGCTTTTGTGCACCTCTCATACATTCCCCATAACACCTCTCATAATTTCCACTATATCGCTGTGTTTTTGAACACCTCTCATACCTTACCCTATAATGCTGTGTTTTCGCGCGGCTTTCATGGAATCCCCAATATCGCCATGTATTCATGCACATCTCATACCGTCCCCTATATCACTGTGTTTTCTCGCACCACTGATGGCTTCCCCGATATCGCCGTGTATTCATGCACATCTCATACCGTCCCCCATATCGCTGTGTTTTCGCGCACCTCTCATACCTTCCCCTATATCGCTGTGTTTTCACGCACCTCTCTTAACTTCCCCTATATCGCCGTGTTTTTGCGCACCTCTCATAACTTACCCTATATCGCCGTGTTTTTAAGCACATCTCATAACGTCCTCTATATCGCTGTGTATTCGCGCACCTCCCATAGCATCCCTTATATCACTGTGCCTTCGCGCACCTCTCATACCTTCCCAAATATCGCCCTGTTTTCATGCACCTCCCATTCCTTCACCTATATCGCTGTTTTCGTGCACCTCTCATGAATTTCCGTATACCGCTGTGTTTTTGCACACCTCTCATACCTTCCCCAATATCACCGTGCTTTCACGCACCTCTCATAACCTCCCCTCTATCGCCCTGCTTTCGCGCTCCTCTCATACCTTCCCCTATATCATTGTGTTTTCACGCAGCTCTCATACCTTCCCCTATATCGCCGTATTTTTGCACACCTCTCATGGCTTCCCCAATATAGCCGTGTTTCCATGCACATCTCATAACGTCCCATATATCTCTGTGTATTCACGCACCTCCCTTAGCATCCCCTATATCGCTGTGCCTTCGCGCATCGCTCATACCTTCCCCTATATCGCCCTGTTTCCCGTGCAACTCCCATGGCTTTGCCTACATCGCTGTGTTTTTGCGCACCTCTCATACCTTCCCCTATATTGCCGTGGTTTCGCGCACCTCTCATTTCTTCATCTATATCGCTGTGTTTCAGATCCTCTCATTACTTCCCCCATATCACCCTGTGTTCTCGCACTTCTGATACAGTTCCCTGTATCAACGTGTTTTCGCGCACCTCTCATAATTTCACCTATATCGCCGTGCTCTCGCACACCTCTCATATCTTCCCCTATATCACTGTGTTTTCGCACACGTCCAATAGCGTCCCCTATATCGCTCTGTTTTAATGCACCTGTCATGTCTTCCCCTATATCACTGTGTTTTCGTGCATCTCCCATACCATCCCCTATATTGCTGTGTTTTGCACACGTCTCATACCTTTCCCTATATCGCCCTGTTTTCGAGCACCTCCCATACCTTCCCCTATATCGCTGTGTTTTCGTGTACCTCTCATACCTCCCCTTATATCGCTGTGTTTTCACGCACCTCTCATAACATCCCCTGTATTGCTGTATTTTGGCGCACCTCTCATAACTTCTCCTATATTGCCGTGTTTTTATGCACATCTCATAACGTCCCCTATATCGCTGTGTATTCGCGCACATCCCATAGCATCCCCTATATCGCTGTGCCTTCGCGCACCTCTCATGCCTTCCCCTATTTCGCCCTGTTTTCGCACACATCCCATACCTTCCCCTATATCGCCCTGTTTTCGCGCATCTTCCATACCTTCCCCTATATCGCTGTGTTTTCTTGCACCTCTCATACCTCCCCCTATATCGCTGTGTTTTCACACGCCTCTCATAACTTCTCCTATATCACTGTATTTTTGCGCAGTTCTTATACCTTCCCCTATATTGCCGTGTTTTCATGCACATCTCATAACGCCCCCTATATCGCTGTGTATTCACGCACATCCCATAGCATCCCTTATATTGCTGTGCCTTCGTGCACCTCTCATACCTTCACCTATATCGCCCTGTTTTCGCGCACCTTCCATACCTTCCCCTATATCGCTGTGTTTTCATGCACCTCTCATACCTCCCCCTATATCGCTGTGCTTGCGGACCACTCATACCTTCCCCTATATCGCTGTGTTTTCGCGCACATCCCATAGATTCACCTTTATCGCTGTGTTATTGCTCACCTCTCATAACGTCCCCTATATCGCTGTGTATTCGCGCACCTCCCATAGCATCCCCTATATCGCTGTGACTTCGCGCACCTCTCATACCTTCCCCTATATCGCCCTGTTTTCGCACACATCCCATACCTTCCCCTATATCGCCCTGTTTTCGCGCATCTTCCATACCTTCCCCTATATCGCTGTGTTTTCTTGCACCTCTCATACCTCCCCCTATATCGCTGTGTTTTCACACGCCTCTCATAACTTCTCCTATATCACTGTATTTTTGCGCAGTTCTTATACCTTCCCCTATATTGCCCTGTTTTCGCACACATCCCATACCTTCCACTATATTGCCATGTTTTCACGCACCTCTCATAACTTCTCCTATATCACTGTAGTTTTGCGCACCTCTCATACCTTCCCCTATATCGCCGTGTTTTCAATCACATCTCATAATGTCCCCCATATTGCTGTGTATTCGCGCACCTACCATACCTTCCCCTATATTTAATACATTCCCCTATATCCCTGTGTTTTCGCGCAGCTCCCATAGCTTCCGCTACATCGCTGTGTTTTCGCGCACCTCTCATGCCTTCACCTATATCGCTGTCTTTTCACACCCTGATATAACTTCACCTTTCTCGCTGTGTTTTTGCTCACCTCTCATACCTTCCCCTATATCGCTGTGTTTTCGCTGCTCTCATAACATCCCCTATATCACTGTGTTTTCTTGCACCTCTGATGCATTACCCTGTATTGCGATGTTTTCGTGCACCTCTCATACCTTCCCCAATTTCGCCCTGTTTTCGCGCACCTCCCATACCTTCCCCTATATCGCTGTGCTTTTGTGCACCTCTCATACATTCCCCATAACACCTCTCATAACTTCCACTATATCGCTGTGTTTTTGAACACCTCTCATACCTTACCCTATAATGCTGTGTTTTCGCGCGGCTTTCATGGAATCCCCAATATCGCCATGTATTCATGCACATCTCATACCATCCCCTATATCACTGTGTTTTCTCGCACCACTGATGGCTTCCCCGATATCGCCGTGTATTCATGCACATCTCATACCGTCCCCTATATCGCTGTGTTTTCGCGCACCTCTCATACCTTCCCCTTTATCGCTGTGTTTTCACGCACCTCTCTTAACTTCCCCTATATCGCCGTGTTGTTATGCACATCTCATAACGTCCTCTATATCGCTGTGTATTCGCGCACCTCCCATAGCATCCCTTATATCGCTGTGCCTTCGCGCACCTGTCATACATTCCCAAATATCGCCCTGTTTTCGCGCACCTCCCATTCCTTCACCTATATCGCTGTTTTCGTGCACCTCTCATACCTTCTTCTATATCGCTGCGCCTTCGCGCACCTCTCATGCATTCCCGTACATCGCCCTGTTTTCGCGCACCTCCCATACCTTCCCCGATATCGCTGTATTTTCGTGCTCGTCTCCTACGTTCCCCTATATTGCTGTGTTTTCACGCACCTCTCTTAACTTCTCCTATATCGCTGTGTTTTCAGGCACCTCTCATGTCTTCCCCAATATCGCCGTGTATTCATGCACATCTCATACCGTCCCCTATATTGCTGTGTTTTCACGCACCTCCCATAGCTTCGCCTACATCGCTGTGTTTTCGCGCACCTCTCATAACTTCCCCTATATCACTGTGTTTTCGGGCACCTCTCATACCTTTCCCTGTATCGCCATTTTTTCGCGCACAGCCCATAGCTTCACCTGGATCGCTGTGTTATTGCTCACCTCTCATAGCTTACCCTATATCGCCGTGTTTTCGCACACCTCACATGTCTTCACCTATATCGTTATGTTTTCGCTCCTATCATTACTTCCCCTATATCGCTGTGTTTTCTCGCACCTCTGATACATTCTCCTGTATTGCCATGTTTTCGCGCACCTCTTATAATTTCCCCTATATCGCTGTGTTCTCGCATACCTCTCATACCTTCCCCTATATCACTGTTTTTATGCGCATGTCCCATAACGTCCCCTATATCGCTGTGCTTTTGTGCACCTCTCATACATTCCCCATATCACTGTGCTTTCGCGCACCTCTCATACCTTCCAAAATATCGCCCTGTTTTCGCTCACCTCCCATTCCTTCACCTATATCGCTGTTTTTGTGCACCTCTCATGCATTTCCGTATACCGCTGTGTTTTTGCACACCTCTCATACCTTCCCCAATATCACCGTGTTTTCACGCACCTCTCATAACCTCCCCTCTATCGCCCTGTTTTCACGCAGCTCTCATACCTTCCCCTATATCGCTGTGTTTTCGCACACCACTCATGGCTTCCCGACTATCGCCGTGTATTCATGCACATCTCATACCTTCCCTTATATCGCTGTGCTTTCGCGCACCTCCCATAGCTTCGCCTACATCGCTGTTTTCGCGCACCTCTCATACCTTCCCCTATATCGATGTATTTTTGCGCACATCTCATACCTTTCCCTATATTGATGTGTTTTCATGCCAATCGCATAACGTCCCCTATATACCTCTGTATTTGCGCACCTCCCATACCATCCCCTATATCACTGTGCCTTCGCGCACCTCTCATGCATTCCCATATATCGCCCTGTTTTCGCGCACCTCCCATACCTTCCCCGATATCGCTGTGTTTTTGTGCTCCTCTCATACCTTCCCCTATATTGCTGTGTTTTCATGCACCTCTCTTAACTTCTCCTATATCGCTGTGTTTTTGCACACCTCTCATACCTTCCCCTATATCGCTGTGTTTTCAGGCACCTCTCATAGCTTCCCCAATATCGCCGTGTATTCATGCACATCTCATACCGTCCCCTATATCGCTGTGTTTTGGCGCACCTCCCATAGCTTCGCCTACTTCGCTGTTTTCGCGCACATCCCATAGCTTCACCTTGATCGCTGTGTTATTGCTCACCTCTCATAGCTTACCCTATATCGCCGTGTTTTCGCGCATCGCGCATGTCTTCACGTATATCGCTATGTTTTCGCTCCTATCATTACTTCCCCTATATCGCTGTGTTTTCTCGCACCTCTGATACATTCTCCTGTATTGCCATGTTTTCGCGCACCTCTTACAATTTCCCCTATATCGCCGTGTTCTCGCACACCTCTTATACCTTCCCCTGTATCACTGTTTTTTTGCGCATGTCCCATAGCGTCCCCTATATCGCTGTGTTTTCTCGCACCTCTGATACTTTCCCCTGTATCGCCGTGGTTTCGCGCACATCCCATAGGTTCCACTATATTGCACTGTTTTTGCGCACCTCTCATGTCTTCCCCAATATCACTGTGTTTTCGTGCACCTCTCATGCCTTCCCTTATATCGCTGTGTTTTCACGCACCTCTCATAACCTCTCCTAATTCGCTGTAATTTTGCGCAGTTCTTATACCTTCCCCTATATTGCCGTGTTTTCATGCACATCTCATAACGTCCCCTATATCGCTGTGTATTCGCGCACCTCCCATAGCATCCCTTGTATTGCTGTGACTTCGCGCACCTCTCATACCTTCCCCTATATCGCCCTGCTTTCGCGCACCTTCCATACCTTCCACTATATCGCTGTGTTTTCATGCACCTCTCATACCTCCCTCTATATCGCTGTGTTTTCACGCACCTCTCATAATTTCTCCTATATCGCCATATTTTTGCACACCCTTCATGGCTTCCCCAATATCGCCGTTTTTTAATGCACATCTCTTAACGTCCCATATATCGCTGTGTATTCGCGCACCTGCCATAGCATCCCCTATATTGCTGTGCCTTCGCGCACCTCTCATACCTTCCCCTATATTGCTGTGTTTTCGCGCACCTCCCATAGCTATGCCCACGTCGCTGTGTTTTCGCGCACCTCTCATACCTTCACCTATATCGCTGTGTTTTCACTCACTTCTCATAACTTCTCATATATCGCCGTGTTTTCGCGGACCTCTCATAATTTCCCCTATATAGCCATGTTCGTGCACACCTCTCATAACTTCCACTGTATCACTGTGTTTTCACGCACGTCCCATAGCATCCCCTGTATCGCTGTGTTTTCGGGCACCTCTCATACCTTTCCCTGTATCGCCATGTTTTCGCGCACCTCCCATACCTTCCTCTATATCGCTGTGTTTTCGTGCACCTCTCATACCTTCCCCTATATTGCTGTGTTTTCACGCACCTCTCATAACTTCTCCTATATCGCAGTATTTTGGCACACCTCTCATACCTTCCCCTATATCGCTGTGTTTTCAATCACATCTCATAACGTCCCCCATATTGCTGTGTATTCGCGCACCTCCCATAGAATCCCCTATTTCGCTGTGCCTTCGCGCACATCTCATACCTTCCCCTATATCGTCCTGTTTTCGCGCACCTCCCATACCTTCCCCTATATTGCTGTGTTTTCGCAAATCTCTCATGGCTTCCCCAATATTGCCTTATATTCATGCACATCTCATACCGTCTCTTATATCGCTGTGCTTTCGCGCACCTCCCATACCTTCCTCTAAATCGCTGTGTTTTCGTGCACCTCTCATACCTTCCCCTATATCGCCCTGTTTTCACACACATCCCATAGCTTCCACTATATTGCCCTGTTTTCGCGCACCTCTCATGCCTTCCCCTATTTCGCTCTGTTTTCACTCCTCTCATAACGTCCCCTATATCGCTGTGTTTTCTTGCACCTCTGATGCATTCCCCTGTATTGCCGTGTTTTTGCGCACCTCTCATACTTTTCCCTATATAGCCGTGTTTTTGCGCATCTCTCATGGCATCCCCGATATCGCCGTGTTTCATGCATATTTCATACATTCCCCTATATCGCTGTGTTTTCGCGCAGCTCCCATAGCTTCCGCTACATCGCTGTGTTTTCGCGCACCTCTCATGCCTTCACCTATATCGCTGTCTTTTCACACCCTGATATAGCTTCACCTTTCTCGCTGTGTTTTTGCTCACCTCTCATACCTTCCCCTATATCGCTGTGTTTTCACTGCTCTCATAACTTCCCCTATATCACTGTGTTTTCTCGCACCTCTGATGCATTCCCCTGTATTGCGATGTTTTCGCGCACCTCCCGTACCTTCCCCTATATCGGTGTGCTTTTGTGCACCTCTCATACATTCCCCATATCACCTCTCATAACTTCCACTATATCGATGTGTTTTTGAACACCTCTCATACCTTAGACTATAATGCTGTGTTTTCGCGCGGCTCTCATGGAATCCTCAATATCGCCATGTATTCATGCACATCTCATACCGTCCCCTATATCACTGTGTTTTCTCGCACCACTGATGGCTTCCCCGATATCGCCGTGTATTCATGCACATCTCATACCGTCCCCTATATCGCTGTGTTTTCGCGCACCTCTTACAATTTCCCCTATATCGCCGTGTTCTCGCACACCTCGCATACCTTCCCCTGTATCACTGTTTTTTTGCGCATGTCCCATAGCGTCCCCTATATCGCTGTGTTTTCTCGCACCTCTGATGCATTCCCCTGTATTGCGATGTTTTCGCGCACCTCTCATACCTTCCCCAATATCGCCCTGTTTTCGCGCACCTCCCCTACCTTCCCCTATATCGCTGTGCTTTTGTGCACCTCTCATACATTCCCCATCACCTGTCATAACTTCCACTATATCGCTGTGTTTTTGAACACCTCTCATACCTTACCCTATAATGCTGTGTTTTCGCGCGGCTCTCATGCAATCCCCAATATCGCCATGTATTCATGCACATCTCATACCGTCCCCTATATCACTGTGTTTTCTCGCACCACTGATGGCTTCCCCGATATCGCCGTGTATTCATGCACATCTCATACCGTCCCCTATATCGCTGTGTTTTCGCGCACCTCTCATACCTTCCCCTATATCGCTGTGTTTTCACGCACCTCTCTTAACTTCTCCTATATCGCTGTGTTTTCAGGCACCTCTCATGTCTTCCCCAATATCGCCGTGTATTCATGCACATCTCATACCGTCCCCTATATTGCTGTGTTTTCACGCACCTCCCATAGCTTCGCCTACATCGCTGTGTTTTCGCGCACCTCTCATAACTTCCCCTATATCACTGTGTTTTCGGGCACCTCTCATACCTTTCCCTGTATCGCCATTTTTTCGCGCACAGCCCATAGCTTCACCTGGATCGCTGTGTTATTGCTCACCTCTCATAGCTTACCCTATATCGCCGTGTTTTCGCACACCTCACATGTCTTCACCTATATCGTTATGTTTTCGCTCCTATCATTACTTCCCCTATATCGCTGTGTTTTCTCGCACCTCTGATACATTCTCCTGTATTGCCATGTTTTCGCGCACCTCTTATAATTTCCCCTATATCGCTGTGTTCTCGCATACCTCTCATACCTTCCCCTATATCACTGTTTTTTTGCGCATGTCCCATAGCGTCCCCTATATCGCTGTGCTTTTGTGCACCTCTCATACATTCCCCATATCACTGTGCTTTCGCGCACCTCTCATACCTTCCCAAATATCGCCCTGTTTTCGCTCACCTCTCATTCCTTCACCTATATCGCTGTTTTTGTGCACCTCTCATGCATTTCCGTATACCGCTGTGTTTTTGCACACTTCTCATACCTTCCCCAATATCACCGTGTTTTCA
Source organism: Mobula birostris (assembly GCF_030028105.1). Taxonomy (NCBI): domain Eukaryota; kingdom Metazoa; phylum Chordata; class Chondrichthyes; order Myliobatiformes; family Myliobatidae; genus Mobula; species Mobula birostris. The sequence continues at coordinate 17,339 of NW_027276333.1, read as the reverse complement.
CGCACCTCTCATAACCTCCCCTCTATCGCCCTGTTTTCGTGCTCCTCTCATACCTTCCCCTATATCACTGTGTTTTCAGGCAGCTCTCATACCTTCCCCTATATCGCTGTGTTTTCACACACCTCTCATGGCTTCCCGACTATCGCCGTGTATTCATGCACATCTCATACCTTCCCCTATATCGCTGTGCTTTCGCGCACCTCCCATAGCTTCGCCTACATTGCTGTTTTTGCGCACCTCTCATAACTTCCCCTATATCGATGTATTTTTGCGCACATCTCATACCTTTCCCTATATTGATGTGTTTTCATGCCAATCTCATAACGTCCCCTATATACCTCTGTATTTGCGCACCTCCCATACCATCCCCTATATCACTGTGCCTTCGCGCACCTCTCATGCATTCCCATATATCGCCCTGTTTTCGCGCACCTCCCATACCTTCCCCGATATCGCTGTGTTTTTGTGCTCCTCTCATACCTTCCCCTATATTGCTGTGTTTTCATGCACCTCTCTTAACTTCTCCTATATCGCTGTGTTTTTGCACACCTCTCATACCTTCCCCTATATCGCTGTGTTTTCAGGCACCTCTCATGGCTTCCCCAATATCGCCGTGTATTCATGCACATCTCATACCGTCCCCTATATCGCTGTGTTTTGGCGCACCTCCCATAGCTTCGCCTACTTCGCTGTTTTCGCACACATCCCATAGCTTCACCTTGATCGCTGTGTTATTGCTCACCTCTCATAGCTTACCCTATATCGCCGTGTTTTCGCGCATCTCGCATGTCTTCACGTATATCGCTATGTTTTCGCTCCTATCATTACTTCCCCTATATCGCTGTGTTTTCTCGCACCTCTGATACATTCTCCTGTATTGCCATGTTTTCGCGCACCTCTTACAATTTCCCCTATATCGCCGTGTTCTCGCACACCTCTCATACCTTCCCCTGTATCACTGTTTTTTTGCGCATGTCCCATAGCGTCCCCTATATCGCTGTGTTTTCTCGCACCTCTGATACTTTCCCCTGTATCGCCGTGGTTTCGCGCACATCCCATAGGTTCCACTATATTGCCCTGTTTTTGCGCACCTCTCATGTCTTCCCCTATATAACGGTGTTTTTGCGCACCTCTCATGTCTTCCCCTATATAACGGTGTTTTCGCGCACCTCTCATAACTTCCCCTATATCGCCCTGTTTTCGCGCACCTCCCATACATTCCCCAATATCGCTGTGTTTTCGTGCACCTCTCATACCTTCCCTTATATCGCTGTGTTTTCACGCACCTCTCATAACTTCTCCTAATTCGCTGTATTTTTACGCAGTTCTTATAACTTCCCCTATATTGCCGTGTTTTCATGCACATCTCATAATGTCCCCTATATCGCTGTGTATTCGCGCACCTCCCATAGCATCCCTTGTATTGCTGTGACTTCGCGCACCACTCATACCTTCCCCTATATCGCCCTGTTTTCGCGCACCTTCCATACCTTCCACTATATCGCTGTGTTTTCATGCACCTCTCATACCTTCCCCTATATCGCTGTGTTTTCACGCACCTTTCTTAACTTCTCCTATATCGCTGTGTTTTCAGGCACCTCTCATGGCTTCCCCAATATCGCCGTGTATTCATGCACATCTCATACCGTCCCCTATATTGCTGTGTTTTCACGCACCTCCCATAGCTTCGCCTACATCGCTGTGTTTTCACGCACCTCTCATAACTTCCCCTATATCACTGTGTTTTCGGGCACCTCTCATACCTTTCCCTGTATCGCCATTTTTTCGCGCACAGCCCATAGCTTCACCTGGATCGCTGTGTTATTGCTCACCTCTCATAGCTTACCCTATATCGCCGTGTTTTCGCACACCTCACATGTCTTCACCTATATCGTTATGATTTCGTTCCTATCATTACTTCCCCTATATCGCTGTGTTTTCTCGCACCTCTGTTACATTCTCCTGTATTGCCATGTTTTCGCGCACCTCTTATAATTTCCCCTATATCGCTGTGTTCTCGCATACCTCTCATACCTTCCCCTATATCACTGTTTTTTTGCGCATGTCCCATAGCGTCCCCTATATCACTGTGCTTTTGTGCACCTCTCATACATTCCCCATATCACTGTGCTTTCGCGCACCTCTCATACCTTCCCAAATATCGTCCTGTTTTCGCTCACCTCCCATTCCTTCACCTATATCGCTGTTTTTGTGCACCTCTCATGCATTTCCGTATACCGCTGTGTTTTTGCGCACCTCTCATACTTTCCCCTATATAGCCGTGTTTTTGTGCATCTCTCATGGCATCCCCGATATCGCCGTGTTTCATGCATATTTCATACATTCCCCTATATCGCTGTCTTTTCGCGCAGCTCCCATAGCTTCCGCTACATCGCTGTGTTTTCGCGCACCTCTCATGCCTTCACCTATATCGCTGTCTTTTCACACCCTGATATAGCTTCACCTTTCTCGCTGTGTTTTTGCTCACCTCTCAGACCTTCCCCTATATCGCTGTGTTTTCACTGCTCTCATAACTTCCCCTATATCGCTGTGTTTTCTCGCACCTCTGATGCATTCCCCTGTATTGCGATGTTTTCGCGCACCTCTCATACCTTCCCCAATATCGCCCTGTTTTCGCGCACCTCCCCTACATTCCCCTATATCGCTGTGGTTTTGTGCACCTCTCATACATTCCCCATATCACCTGTCATAACTTCCACTATATCGCTGTGTTTTTGAACACCTCTCATACCTTACCCTATAATGCTGTGTTTTCGCGCGGCTCTCATGGAATCCCCAATATCGCCATGTATTCATGCACATCTCATACCGTCCCCTATATCACTGTGATTTCTCGCACCACTGATGGCTTCCCCGATATCGCCGTGTATTCATGCACATCTCATACCGTCCCCTATATCGCTGTGTTTTTGCGCACCTCTCATACCTTCCCCTATATCGCTGTGTTTTCACGCACCTCTCTTAACTTCTCCTATATCGCTGTGTTTTCAGGCACCTCTCATGTCTTCCCCAATATCGCCGTGTATTCATGCACATCTCATACCGTCCCCTATATTGCTGTGTTTTCACGCACCTCCCATAGCTTCGCCTACATCGCTGCGTTTTCGCGCACCTCTCATAACTTCCCCTATATCACTGTGTTTTCGGGCACCTCTCATACCTTTCCCTGTATCGCCATTTTTTTGCGCACAGCCCATAGCTTCACCTGGATCGCTGTGTTATTGCTCACCTCTCATAGCTTACCCTATATCGCCGTGTTTTCGCACACCTCACATGTCTTCACCTATATCGTTATGTTTTCGCTCCTATCATTACTTCCCCTATATCGCTGTGTTTTCTCGCACCTCTGATACATTCTCCTGTATTGCCATGTTTTCGCGCACCTCTTATAATTTCCCCTATATCGCTGTGTTCTCGTATACCTCTCATACCTTCCCCTATATCACTGTTTTTTTGCGCATGTCCCATAGCGTCCCCTATATCGCTGTGCTTTTGTGCACCTCTCATACATTCCCCATATCACTGTGCTTTCGCGCACCTCTCATACCTTCCCAAATATCGCCCTGTTTTCGCTCACCTCCCATTCCTTCACCTATATCGCTGTTTTTGTGCACCTCTCATGCATTTCCGTATACCGCTGTGTTTTTGCACACTTCTTATACCTTCCCCAATATCACCGTGTTTTCACGCGCCTCTCATAACCTCCCCTCTATCGCCCTGTTTTCGCGCTCCTCTCATACCTTCCCCTATATCACTGTGTTTTCACGCAGCTCTCATACCTTCCCCTATATCGCCGTGTTTTCAATCACATCTCATAACGTCCCCCATATTGCTGTGTATTCGCGCACCTCCCATAGAATCCCCTATTTCGCTGTGCCTTCGCGCACATCTCATACCTTCCCCTATATCGTCCTGTTTTCGCGCACCTCCCATACCTTCCCTTTTATCGTTGTGTTTCCGTGCACCTCTCATCCCTTCCCCTATATTGCTGTGTTTTCGCGCATCTCTCATGGCTTCCCCAATATTGCCTTGTATTCATGCACATCTCATACCGTCCCTTATATCGCTGTGCTTTCGCGCACCTCCCATACCTTCCTCTAAATCGCTGTGTTTTCATGCACCTCTCTTACCTTCCCCTATATCGCCCTGTTTTCACACACATCCCATAGCTTCCACTATATTGCCCTGTTTTCGCGCACCTCTCATGCCTTCCCCTATTTCGCTCTGTTTTCACTCCTCTCATAACGTCCCCTATATCGCTGTGTTTTCTTGCACCTCTGATGCATTCCCCTGTATTGCCTTGTTTTTGCGCACCTCTCATACTTTTCCCTATATAGCCGAGTTTTTGCGCATCTCTCATGGCATCCCCGATATCGCCGTGTTTCATGCATATTTCATACATTCCCCTATATCGCTGTGTTTTCACGCAGCTCCCATAGCTTCCGCTACATCGCTGTGTTTTCGCGCACCTCTCATGCCTTCACCTATATCGCTGTCTTTTCACACCCTGATATAGCTTCACCTTTCTCGCTGTGTTTTTGCTCACCTCTCATACCTTCCCCTATATCGCTGTGTTTTCAATGCTCTCATAACTTCCCCTATATCACTGTGTTTTCTCGCACCTCTGATGCATTCCCCTGTATTGCGATGTTTTCGCGCACCTCTCATACCTTCCCCAATATCGCCCTGTTTTCGCGCACCTCCCGTACCTTCCCCTATATCGCTGTGTTTTCACGCACCTCTCTTAACTTCTCCTATATCGCTGTGTTTTCAGGCACCTCTCATGGCTTCCCCAATATCGCCGTGTATTCATGCACATCTCATACCGTCCCCTATATTGCTGTGTTTTCACGCACCTCCCATAGCTTCGCCTACATCGCTGTGTTTTCGCGCACCTCTCATAACTTCCCCTATATCACTGTGTTTTCGGGCACCTCTCATACCTTTCCCTGTATCGCCATTTTTTCGCGCACAGCCCATAGCTTCACCTGGATCGCTGTGTTATTGCTCACCTCTCATAGCTTACCCTATATCGCCGTGTTTTCACGCACCTCGCATGTCTTCACCTATATCGTTATGTTTTCGCTCCTATCATTACTTCTCCTATATCGCTGTGTTTTCTCGCACCTCTGATACATTCTCCTGTATTGCCATGTTTTCGCGCACCTCTTATAATTTCCCCTATATCGCTGTGTTCTCGCATACCTCTCATACCTTCCCCTATATCACTGTTTTTTTGCGCATGTCCCATAGCGTCCCCTATATCGCTGTGCTTTTGTGCACCTCTCATACATTCCCCATATCACTGTGCTTTCACGCACCTCTCATACCTTCCCAAATATCGCCCTGTTTTCGCTCACCTCCCATTCCTTCACCTATATCGCTGTTTTTGTGCACCTCTCATGCATTTCCGTATACCGCTGTGTTTTTGCACACCTCTCATACCTTCCCCAATATCACCGTGTTTTCACGCACCTCTCATAACCTCCCCTCTATCTCCCTGTTTTCGCGCTCCTCTCATACCTTCCCCTATATCACTGTGTTTTCGCGCAGCTCCCATAGCTTCCGCTACATCGCTGTGTTTTCGCACACCTCTCATGGCTTCCCGACTATCGCCGTGTATTCATGCACATCTCATACCTTCCCCTATATCGCTGTGCTTTCGCGCACCTCCCATAGCTTCGCCTACATCGCTGTTTTTGCGCACCTCTCATACCTTCCCCTATATCGATGTATTTTTGCGCACATCTCATACCTTTCCCTATATTGATGTGTTTTCATGCCAATCTCATAACGTCCCCTATATACCTCTGTATTTGCGCACCTCCCATACCATCCCCTATATCACTGTGCCTTCGCGCACCTCTCATGCATTCCCATATATCGCCCTGTTTTCGCGCACCTCCCATACCTTCCCCGATATCGCTGTGTTTTTGTGCTCCTCTCAAACCTTCCCCTATATTGCTGTGTTTTCATGCACCTCTCTTAACTTCTCCTATATCGCTGTGATTTTGCACACCTCTCATACCTTCCCCTATATCGCTGTGTTTTCAGGCACCTCTCATGGCTTCCCCAATATCGCCGTGTATTCATGCACATCTCATACTGTCCCCTATATCGCTGTGTTTTGGCGCACCTCCCATAGCTTCGCCTACTTCGCTGTTTTCGCGCACATCCCATAGCTTCACCTTGATCGCTGTGTTATTGCTCACCTCTCATAGCTTACCCTATATCGCCGTGTTTTCGCGTATCTCGCATGTCTTCACGTATATCGCTATGTTTTCGCTCCTATCATTACTTCCCCTATATCGCTGTGTTTTCTCGCACCTCTGATACATTCTCCTGTATTGCCATGTTTTCGCGCACCTCTTACAATTTCCCCTATATCGCCGTGTTCTCGCACACCTCTCATACCTTCCCCTGTATCACTGTTTTTTTGCGCATGTCCAATAGCGTCCCCTATATCGCTGTGTTTTCTCGCACCTCTGATAATTTCCCCTGTATCGCCGTGGTTTCGCGCACATCCCATAGGTTCCACTATATTGCCCTGTTTTTGCACACCTCTCATGTCTTCCCCTATATCACGGTGTTTTCGCGCACATCTCATAACATTCCTTATATTGCTGTGCCTTCGCGCACCTCTCATAACGTCCCCTATATCGCCCTGTTTTCGCGCACCTCCCATACCTTCCCCAATATCGCTGTGTTTTCGTGCACCTCTCATACCTTCCCTTATATCGCTGTGTTTTCACGCACCTCTCATAACCTCTCCTAATTCGCTGTATTTTTGCGCAGTTCTTATACCTTCCCCTATATTGCCGTGTTTTCATGCACATCTCATAACGTCCCCTATATCGCTGTGTATTCGCGCACCTCCCATAGCATCCCTTGTATTGCTGTGACTTCGCGCACCTCTCATACCTTCCCCTATATCGCCCTGTTTTCGCGCACCTTCCATAGCATCCCCTATATTGCTGTGCCTTCGACACCTCTCATACCTTCCCCTATATTGCTGTGTTTTCGCGCATCTCTCATGGCTTCCCCAATATTGCCGTGTATTCATGCACATCTCATACCGTCCCTTATATCGCTGTGCTTTCGCGCACCTCCCATAGCTATGCCCACGTCGCTGTGTTTTCGCGCACCTCTCATACCTTCACCTATATCGCTTTGTTTTCACTCACTTCTCATAACTTCTGATATATCGCCGTGTTTTCGCGGACCTCTCATAATTTCACCTATATAGCCATGTTCTTGCACACCTCTCATAACTTCCACTATATCACTGTGTTTTCACGCACGTCCCATAGCATCCCCTGTATCGCTGTGTTTTCGGGCACCTCTCATACATTTCCCTGTATCGCCATGTTTTCGCGCATATCCCATAGCTTCCACTATATAGCCCTGTTTTCGAGCACTCTCTTGTCTTCCCCTATATCACTGTGTTTTCGCGCACCTCCCATACCTTCCTCTATATCGCTGTGTTTTCGTGCACCTCTCATACCTTCCCCTATATCGCTGTGTTTTCACGCACCTCTCTTAACTTCTCCTATATCGCTGTGTTTTCAGGCACCTCTCATGGCTTCCCCAATATCGCCGTGTATTCATGCACATCTCATACCGTCCCCTATATTGCTGTGTTTTCACGCACCTCCCATAGCTTCGCCTACATCGCTGTGTTTTCGCGCACCTCTCATAACTTCCCCTATATCACTGTGTTTTCGGGCACCTCTCATACCTTTCCCTGTATCGCCATTTTTTCGCGCACAGCCCATAGCTTCACCTGGATCGCTGTGTTATTGCTCACCTCTCATAGCTTACCCTATATCGCCGTGTTTTCACGCACCTCGCATGTCTTCACCTATATCGTTATGTTTTCGCTCCTATCATTACTTCTCCTATATCGCTGTGTTTTCTCGCACCTCTGATACATTCTCCTGTATTGCCATGTTTTCGCGCACCTCTTATAATTTCCCCTATATCGCTGTGTTCTCGCATACCTCTCATACCTTCCCCTATATCACTGTTTTTTTGCGCATGTCCCATAGCGTCCCCTATATCGCTGTGCTTTTGTGCACCTCTCATACATTCCCCATATCACTGTGCTTTCACGCACCTCTCATACCTTCCCAAATATCGCCCTGTTTTCGCTCACCTCCCATTCCTTCACCTATATCGCTGTTTTTGTGCACCTCTCATGCATTTCCGTATACCGCTGTGTTTTTGCACACCTCTCATACCTTCCCCAATATCACCGTGTTTTCACGCACCTCTCATAACCTCCCCTCTATCTCCCTGTTTTCGCGCTCCTCTCATACCTTCCCCTATATCACTGTGTTTTCGCGCAGCTCCCATAGCTTCCGCTACATCGCTGTGTTTTCGCACACCTCTCATGGCTTCCCGACTATCGCCGTGTATTCATGCACATCTCATACCTTCCCCTATATCGCTGTGCTTTCGCGCACCTCCCATAGCTTCGCCTACATCGCTGTTTTTGCGCACCTCTCATACCTTCCCCTATATCGATGTATTTTTGCGCACATCTCATACCTTTCCCTATATTGATGTGTTTTCATGCCAATCTCATAACGTCCCCTATATACCTCTGTATTTGCGCACCTCCCATACCATCCCCTATATCACTGTGCCTTCGCGCACCTCTCATGCATTCCCATATATCGCCCTGTTTTCGCGCACCTCCCATACCTTCCCCGATATCGCTGTGTTTTTGTGCTCCTCTCAAACCTTCCCCTATATTGCTGTGTTTTCATGCACCTCTCTTAACTTCTCCTATATCGCTGTGATTTTGCACACCTCTCATACCTTCCCCTATATCGCTGTGTTTTCAGGCACCTCTCATGGCTTCCCCAATATCGCCGTGTATTCATGCACATCTCATACTGTCCCCTATATCGCTGTGTTTTGGCGCACCTCCCATAGCTTCGCCTACTTCGCTGTTTTCGCGCACATCCCATAGCTTCACCTTGATCGCTGTGTTATTGCTCACCTCTCATAGCTTACCCTATATCGCCGTGTTTTCGCGTATCTCGCATGTCTTCACGTATATCGCTATGTTTTCGCTCCTATCATTACTTCCCCTATATCGCTGTGTTTTCTCGCACCTCTGATACATTCTCCTGTATTGCCATGTTTTCGCGCACCTCTTACAATTTCCCCTATATCGCCGTGTTCTCGCACACCTCTCATACCTTCCCCTGTATCACTGTTTTTTTGCGCATGTCCAATAGCGTCCCCTATATCGCTGTGTTTTCTCGCACCTCTGATAATTTCCCCTGTATCGCCGTGGTTTCGCGCACATCCCATAGGTTCCACTATATTGCCCTGTTTTTGCACACCTCTCATGTCTTCCCCTATATCACGGTGTTTTCGCGCACATCTCATAACATTCCTTATATTGCTGTGCCTTCGCGCACCTCTCATAACGTCCCCTATATCGCCCTGTTTTCGCGCACCTCCCATACCTTCCCCAATATCGCTGTGTTTTCGTGCACCTCTCATACCTTCCCTTATATCGCTGTGTTTTCACGCACCTCTCATAACCTCTCCTAATTCGCTGTATTTTTGCGCAGTTCTTATACCTTCCCCTATATTGCCGTGTTTTCATGCACATCTCATAACGTCCCCTATATCGCTGTGTATTCGCGCACCTCCCATAGCATCCCTTGTATTGCTGTGACTTCGCGCACCTCTCATACCTTCCCCTATATCGCCCTGTTTTCGCGCACCTTCCATAGCATCCCCTATATTGCTGTGCCTTCGACACCTCTCATACCTTCCCCTATATTGCTGTGTTTTCGCGCATCTCTCATGGCTTCCCCAATATTGCCGTGTATTCATGCACATCTCATACCGTCCCTTATATCGCTGTGCTTTCGCGCACCTCCCATAGCTATGCCCACGTCGCTGTGTTTTCGCGCACCTCTCATACCTTCACCTATATCGCTTTGTTTTCACTCACTTCTCATAACTTCTGATATATCGCCGTGTTTTCGCGGACCTCTCATAATTTCACCTATATAGCCATGTTCTTGCACACCTCTCATAACTTCCACTATATCACTGTGTTTTCACGCACGTCCCATAGCATCCCCTGTATCGCTGTGTTTTCGGGCACCTCTCATACATTTCCCTGTATCGCCATGTTTTCGCGCATATCCCATAGCTTCCACTATATAGCCCTGTTTTCGAGCACTCTCTTGTCTTCCCCTATATCACTGTGTTTTCGCGCACCTCCCATACCTTCCTCTATATCGCTGTGTTTTCGTGCACCTCTCATACCTTCCCCTATATCGCTGTGTTTTCACGCACCTCTCATGACTTCTCCTATATCGCTGTATTTTTGCACACCTCTCATACCTTCCCCTATATCGCCGTGTTTTCAATCACATCTCATAACGTCCCCCATATTGCTGTGTATTCGCGCACCTCCCATAGAATCTACTATTTCGCTGTGCCTTCGCGCACATCTCATACCTTCCCCTATATCGTCCTGTTTTCGCGCACCTCCCATACCTTCCCTTTTATCGTTGTGTTTTCGTGCACCTCTCATACCTTCCCCTATATTGCTGTGTTTTCGCGCATCTCTCATGGCTTCCCCAATATTGCCTTGTATTCATGCACATCTCATACCGTCCCTTATATCGCTGTGTTTTCGTGCACCTCTCATACCTTCCCCTATATCGCCCTGTTTTCACACACATCCCATAGCTTCCACTATATTGCCCTGTTTTCGCGCACCTCTCATGCCTTCCCCTATTTCGCTCTGTTTTCACTCCTCTCATAACGTCCCCTATATCGCTGTGTTTTCTTGCACCTCTGATGCATTCCCCTGTATTGCCGTGTTTTTGCGCACCTCTCATACTTTTCCCTATATAGCCGTGTTTTTGCGCATCTCTCATGGCATCCCCGATATCGCCGTGTTTCATGCATATTTCATACATTCCCCTATATCGCTGTGTTTTCGCGCAGCTCCCATAGCTTCCGCTACATCGCTGTGTTTTCGCGCACCTCTCATGACTTCACCTATATCGCTGTCTTTTCACACCCTGATATAGCTTCACCTTTCTCGCTGTGTTTTTGCTCACCTCTCATACCTTCCCCTATATCGCTGTGTTTTCACTGCTCTCATAACTTCCCCTATATCACTGTGTTTTCTCGCACCTCTGATGCATTCCCCTGTATTGCGATGTTTTCGCGCACCTCTCATACCTTCCCCAATATCGCCCTGTTTTCGCGCACCTCCCCTACCTTCCCCTATATCGCTGTGCTTTTGTGCACCTCTCATACATTCCCCATATCACCTGTCATAACTTCCACTATATCGCTGTGTTTTTGAACACATCTCATACCTTACCCTATAATGCTGTGTTTTCGCGCGGCTCTCATGGAATCCCCAATATCGCCATGTATTCATGGACATCTCATACCGTCCCCTATATCACTGTGTTTTCTCGCACCACTGATGGCTTCCCCGATATCGCCGTGTATTCATGCACATCTCATACCGTCCCCTATATCACTGTGTTTTCTCGCACCACTGATGGCTTCCCCGATATCGCCATGTATTCATGCACATCTCATACCGTCCCCTATATCGCTGTGTTTTCGCGCACCTCTTACAATTTCCCCTATATCGCCGTGTTCTCGCACACCTCTCATGGCTTCCCCAATATCGCCGTGTTTTAATGCACATCTCTTAGCGTCCCATATATCGCTGTGTATTCGCACACCTGCCATAGCATCCCCTATATTGCTGAGCCTTCGCGCACCTCTCATAACTTCCCCTATATTGCTGTGTTTTCGCGCATCTCTCATGGCTTCCCCAATATTGCCGTGTATTCATGCACATCTTATACCGTCCCTTATATCGCTGTGCTTTCGCGCACCTCCCATAGCTATGCCCACGTCGCTGTGTTTTCGCGCACCTCTCATACCTTCACCTATATCGCTGTGTTTTCACTCACTTCTCATAACTTCTCATATATCGCCGTGTTTTCGCGGACCTCTCATACCTTCACCTATATCGCTGTGTTTTCACTCACTTCTCATAACTTCTCATATATCGCCGTGTTTTCGCGGACCTCTCATAATTTCCCCTATATAGCCATGTTCTTGCACACCTCTCATAACTTCCACTATATCACTGTGTTTTCACGCACGTCCCATAGCATCCCCTGAATCGCTGTGTTTTCGGGCACCTCTCATACCTTTCCCTGTATCGCCATGTTTTCGCGCATATCCCATAGCTTCCACTATATAGCCCTGTTTTCGAGCACTCTCATGTCTTCCCCTATATCACTGTGTTTTCGAGCACCTCCCATACCTTCCTCTATATCCTGTGTTTTCGTGCACCTCTCATACCTTCCCCTATATTGCTGTGTTTTCGCGCATCTCTCATGGCTTCCCCAATATTGCCTTGTATTCATGCACATCTCATACCGTCCCTTATATCGCTGTGCTTTCGCGCACCTCCCATGCCTTCCTCTAAATCGCTGTGTTTTCGTGCACCTCTCATACCTTCCCCTATATCGCCCTGTTTTCGCACACATCCCATAGCTTCCACTATATTGCCCTGTTTTCGCGCACCTCTCATGCCTTCCCTTATTTCGCTCTGTTTTCACTCCTCTCATAACGTCCCCTATATCGCTGTGTTTTCTTGCACCTCTGATGCATTCCCCTGTATTGCCGTGTTTTTGCGCACCTCTCATACTTTTCCCTATAGAGCCGTGTTTTTGCGCATCTCTCATGGCATCCCCGATATCGCCGTGTTTCATGCATATTTCATGCATTCCCCTATATCGCTGTGTTTTCGCGCAGCTCCCATAGCTTCCGCTACATCGCTGTGTTTTCGCGCACCTCTCATGCCTTCACCTATATCGCTGTCTTTTCACACCCTGATATAGCTTCACATTTCTCACTGTGTTTTTGCTCACCTCTCATACCTTCCCCTATATCGCTGTGTTTTCACTGCTCTCATAACTTCCCCTATATCACTGTGTTTTCTCGCACCTCTGATGCATTCCCCTGTATTGCGATGTTTTCGCGCACCTCTCATACCTTCCCCAATATCGCCCTGTTTTCGCGCACCTCCCATACCTTCCCCTATATCGCTGTGCTTTTGTGCACCTCTCATACATTCCCCATATCACCTGTCATAACTTCCACTATATCGCTGTGTTTTTGAACACCTCTCATACCTTACCCTATAATGCTGTGTTTTCGCGCGGCTCTCATGGAATCCCCAATATCGCCATGTATTCATGGACATCTCATACCGTCCCCTATATCACTGTGTTTTCTCGCACCACTGATGGCTTCCCCGATATCGCCGTGTATTCATGCACATCTCATACCGTCCCCTATATCGCTGTGTTTTCGCGCGCCTCTCATACCTTCCCCTATATCGCTGTGTTTTCACGCACCTGTCTTAACTTCCCGTATATCGCCGTGTTGTTATGCACATCTCATAACGTCCTCTATATCGCTGTGTATTCGCGCACCTCCCATAGCATCCCTTATATCGCTGTGCCTTCGAGCACCTCTCATACCTTCCCAAATATCGCCCTGTTTTCGCGCACCTCCCATTCCTTCACCTATATCGCTGTTTTCGTGCACCTCTCATACCTTCTCCTATATCGCTGCGCCTTCGCGCACCTCTCATGCATTCCCGTACATCGCCCTGTTTTCGCGCACCTCCCATACCTTCTCCAATATCGCTGTATTTTCGTGCACGTCTCCTACGTTCCCCTATATTGCTGTGTTTTCACGCACCTCTCTTAACTTCTCCTATATCGCTGTGTTTTCAGGCACCTCTCATGTCTTCCCCAATACAGCCGTGTATTCATGCACATCTCATACCGTCCCCTATATTGCTGTGTTTTCACGCACCTCCCATAGCTTCGCCTACATCGCTGCTTTTGCGCACATCCCATAGCTTCACCTGGATCGCTGTGTTATTGCTCACCTCTCATAGCTTACCCTATCTCGCCGTGTTTTCGCGCACCTCACATGTCTTCACCTATATCGCTATGTTTTCGCTCCTATCATTACTTCCCCTATATCGCTGTGTTTTCTCGCACCTCTGGTACATTCTCCTGTATTGACATGTTTTCGCGCACCTCTTACAATTTCCCCTATATCGCTGTGTTCTCGCATACCTCTCATACCTTCCCCTATATCACTGTTTTTTTGCGCATGTCCCATAGCGTCCCCTATATCGCTGTGCTTTTGTGCACCTCTCATACATTCCCCATATCACTGTGTTTTCGCGCACCTCTCATACCTTCTCAAATATCGCCCTGTTTTCGCTCACCTCCCATTCCTTCACCTATATCGCTGTTTTAGTGCACCTCTCATGCATTTCCGTATACCGCTGTGTTTTTGCACACCTCTCATACCTTCCCCAATATCACCGTGTTTTCACGCACCTCTCATAACCTCCCCTCTATCGCCCTGTTTTCGCGCTCCTCTCATACCTTCCCCTATATCACTGTGTTTTCACGCAGCTCTCATACCTTCCCCTATATCGCTGTGTTTTCGCACACCTCTCATGGCTTCCCGACTATCGCCGTGTATTCATGCACATCTCATACCTTCCCCTATATCGCCGTGCTTTCGCGCACCTCCCATAGCTTCGCCTACATCGCTGTTTTCGCGCGCCTCTCATACCTACCCCTATATCGATGTATTTTTGCACACATCTCATACCTTTCCCTATATTGATGTGTTTTCATGCCAATCTCATAACGTCCCCTATATACCTCTGTATTTGCGCACCTCCCATACCATCCCCTATATCACTGTGCCTTCGCGCACCTCTCATGCATTCCCATATATCGCCCTGTTTTCGCGCACCTCCCATACCTTCCCCGATATCGCTGTGTTTTTGTGCTCCTCTCATACCTTCCCCTATATTGCTGTGTTTTCAGGCACCTCTCTTAACTTCTCCTATATCGCTGTGTTTTTGCACACCTCTCATACCTTCCCCTATATCGCTGTGTTTTCAGGCACCTCTCATGGCTTCCCCAATATCGCCGTGTATTCATGCACATCTCATACCGTCCCCTACATCGCTGTGTTTTGGCGCACCTCCCATAGCTTCGCCTACATCGCTGTGTTATTGCTCACCTCTCATAGCTTACCCTATATCGCCGCTTTTTCACGCATCTCGCATGTCTTCACGTATATCGTTATGTTTTCGCTCCTATCATTACTTCCCCTATATCGCTGTGTTTTCTCGCAACTCTGATACATTCTCCTGTATTGCCATGTTTTCGCGCACCTCTTACAATTTCCCCTATATCGCCGTGTTCTCGCACACCTCTCATACCTTCCCCTGTATCACTGTTTTTTTGCGCATGTCCCATAGCGTCCCCTATATCGCTGTGTTTTCTCGCACCTCTGATACTTTCCCCTGTATCGCCGTGGTTTCGCGCACATCCCATAGGTTCCACTATATTGCCCTGTTTTCGCGCACCTCACATGTCTTCTCCTATATCACTGTGTTTTCGTGCACCTCTCATACCTTCCCTTATCTCGCTGTGTTTTCACGCACCTCTCATAATTTCTCCTATATCGCCGTATTTTTGCGCACCTCTCATGGCTTCCCCAATATCGCCGTGTTTTAATGCACATCTCTTAACGTCCCATATATCGCTGTGTATTCGCGCACCTGCCATAGCATCCCCTATATTGCTGTGCCTTCGGGCACCTCTCATAACTTCCCCTATATCGCCCTGTTTTCGCGCACCTTCCATATCTTCCCCCATAACGCTGTGTTTTCACGCACCTCTCATAACTTCTCCTATATCGCTGTCTTTTCGCGCACATCCCATAGCTTCACCTTTATCGCTGTGTTATTGCTCACCTCTCATAGATTCCCCTATATCGCCATGTTTTTGCTCACCTCTCATAGCTTCCCCTATATCGCCGTGTTTTCGCGCACCTGTCATGTCTTCACCTAGATCGCTATGTTTTCGCTCTTCTCATTAATTCCCCTATATCGCTGTGTTTTCTCACACATCTGATATATTCTCCTGTATCGCCGTGTTTTCGCGCACCTCTCATAATTTCGCCTATATTGCCGTGTTCTCGCACAACTCTCATACCATCCCCTATATCACTGCGTTTTCGCGCACGTCCCACAGCTTCCACTACATTGCCGTGTTTTCGCGCACCTCTCATGTCTTCCCCTACATCGCTGTGTTTTCTCACACCTCTGATGCATTCCCCTAAAACGCCAAGATTTGGCGGACCTCTCCTACTTTCCCCTATATCGCCGTGTTCTCGCGCAGCTCGCATACCTTCCCCTATATCACTGTGTTTTCACGCACGTCCCATGGAGTCTCCGATATTGCTGTGTTTTCGCGCAGCTCTCATACCTTCCCCTATATCGCCCTGTTTTCATGCACATCCCATAGCTCTCACTACATTGCCCTATTTTCGTGCACCTCTCATGTCTCCCCTACATTGCTGTGTTTTTGCTTCTCTCATAACTTCCCCGATATCGCTGTGTTTTCTTGCACCTCTGATGCATTCCCCTGTATCGCCGTGTTTTTGCGCACCTCTCATGCTTTCCCCTATATCGCCGTGTTTTCACGCATCTCTCATTTCTTCCCCGATATCTCCGTGTTTTCATGCACATCTCATACCGTCCCCTATATCACTGTGCCTTCGCGCTCCTCTCATACCTTCCCTTATATCGCTGTGTTTTCGTGCACCTCTCATACCTTCACACCTTCCCCTACATCGCTGTGTTTTCACTCACCTCTCATAACTTCTCATATATCGCCGTGTTTTCGGGGACCTCTCATAATTTCCCCTATATAGCCATGTTCTTGCACACCTCTCATACCTTCCACTATATCATTGTGTTTTCACGCACGTCCCATAGCATCCCTGTATCGCTGTGTTTTCGGGCACCTCTCATACCTTTCCCTGTATCGCCATGTGTTCGCGCATATCCCATAGCTTCCACTTATAGCCCTGTTTTCGAGCACTCTCATGTCTTCCCCTATATTGCTGTGTTTTCGTGCACCTCTCATACCTTCCCCTATATCGCCGTGTTTTCAATCACATCTCATAATGTCCCCCATATTGCTGTGTATTCACGCACCTCCCATAGAATCCCCTATATCGCTGTGCCTTCGCGCACATCTCATACCTTCCCCTATATCGTCCTGGTTTCGCACACCTCCCATACCTTCCCTTTTATCGTTGTGTTTTCGTGCACCTCTCATACCTTCCCCTATATTGCTGTGTTTTCGCGCATCTCTCATGACTTCCCCAATATTGCCATG
>NW_027276332.1:0-41274 GCF_030028105.1 Mobula birostris | reverse complement strand
CAGTGCTACTATGCTCTGACATTAAGGTAGCATACATCTCAATTTTACACCAAAGTGCTTACTGCAAACTAATGGAAACACCTTAGGTTAACTTCCCACATGATTATGAGTGGTTTGAAAGTTGTTTCATGGCTGTAAAGATCAACACAAAAAAGTTGTTATCTCAGTGCATGCAATGCTTAGACAATACAAATAGTATACATTTCAATTTTACACCAAAGCACTTACTGCAAACCTAATGGAAACACCATAGGTTAACTTCCCACATGATTCTGAGATGTCTGAAAGTTGTTTCATACCTGTGCACATAAAGACAAAAAAGTTGATTTCACAGTGAATAGAATGCTTTGACATAAAAGTAGTATACATTTCAATTGTACTCAAAAGTCCTGTCTGCAACCCTAATGCAAACACATTTGGTGAACTTCCCACATGAGTATGACTAGGTTTAAAGTTGTTTCATGCCTCAGTTCATCAAGACAATAAAGTTACTTTCTCAGTACTACTATGCTCTGACATTAAGGTAGTACACATCTGAATTTTACACCAAAGTACTTACTGCAAACTAATGCAAACACCTTAGGTTAACTTCCCACATGATTATGAGTAGTTTGAAAGTTTTTTCATGGCTGTACACATCAACACAAAAAAGTTGTTATCTCAGTGCATGCAATGCTGAGACAATACAAATAGTATACATTTCAATTTTACACCAAAGTACTTACTGCAAACCTAATGGAAACAACTTAGATTAACTTCCCACATGATTCTGAGATGTCTGAAATTTGTTTCATACCTGTGCACATCAAGACAAAAAAGTTGTTTTCCAGTGCATGCAATGCTTTTACAATACAAATGGTATACATTTCAATTTTACACCAAAGCACTTACTGCAAACCTAATGGAAACACCTTAGGCTAACTTCCCACATGATTATGAGTAGTTTGAAAGTTGTTTCGTGGCTGTACACATCAACAGAAAAAAGTTGTTATCTCAGTGCATGCAATGCTTAGACAATACAAATAGTATACATTTCAATTTTACACCAAAGCACTTACTGCAAACCTAATGGAAACACCTTAGGTTAACTTCCCACATGATTCTGAGATGTCTGAAAGTTGTTTCATACCTGTGCACATAAAGACAAAAAAGTTGATTTCACAGTGAATAGAATGCTTTGACATAAAAGTAGTATACATTTCAATTGTACTCAAAAGTCCTGTCTGCAACCCTAATGCAAACACATTTGGTGAACTTCCCACATGAGTATGACTAGGTTTAAAGTTGTTTCATGCCTCAGTTCATCAAGACAATAAAGTTACTTTCTCAGTACTACTATGCTCTGACATTAAGGTAGTACACATCTGAATTTTACACCAAAGTACTTACTGCAAACTAATGGAAACACCTTAGGTTAACTTCCCACATGATTATGAGTAGTTTGAAAGTTATTTCATGGCTGTACACATCAACACAAAAAAGTTGTTATCTCAGTGCATGCAATGCTTAGACAATACAAATAGTATACATTTCAATTTTACACCAAAGTACTTACTGCAAACCTAATGGAAACAACTTAGATTAACTTCCCACATGATTCTGAGATGTCTGAAAGTTGTTTCATACCTGTGCACATCAAGACAAAAAAGTTGTTTTCTCAGTGCATGCAATGCTTTTACAACGCAAATGGTATTCATTTCAATTTTACACCAAAGCACTTACTGCAAACCTAATGGAAACACCTTAGGCTAACTTTCCACATGATTATGAATAGTTTAAAAGTTGTTTCATGGCTGTACACATCAACACAAAAAAGTTGTTATCTCAGTGCATGCAATGCTTAGACAATACAAATAGTATATATTTCAATTTTACACCAAAGCCCTTACTGCAAACCTAATGGAAACAACTTAGATTAACTTCCCACATGATTCTGAGATATCTGAAAGTTGTTTCATACCTGTGCACATCAAGACAAAAAAGTTGTTTTCTCAGTGCATGCAATGCTTTTACAATACATATAGTATACATTTCAATTTTACACCAAAGCACTTACTGCAAACCTAAAGGAAACACCTTAGGTTAACTTTCCATATGATTATGAGTAGTTTGAAAGTTGTTTCATGGCTGTACACATAAACACAAAAAAGTTGTTATCTCAGTGCATGCAATGCTTAGACAATACAAATAGTATACATTTCAATTTTACACCAAAGCACTTACTGCAAACCTAATGGAAACACTTTAGGTTAACTTCCCACATGATTCTGAGATGTCTGAAAGTTGTTTTATACCTGTGCACATAAAGACAAAAAAGTTGATTTCACAGTGAATAGAATGCTTTGACATAAAAGTAGTATACATTTCAATTGTACTCAAAAGTCCTGACTGCAAACCTAATGCAAACACATTTGGTTTACTTCCCACATGAGTATGACTAGGTTTAAAGTTGTTTCATACCTCAGTTCATCAAGACAATAAAGTTACTTTCACAGTACTACTATGCTCTGACATTAAGGTAGTAGACATCTGAATTTTACACCAAAGTACATACTGCAAACTAATGGAAACACCTTAGGTTAACTTCCCACATGATTATGAGTAGTTTGAAAGTTGTTTCATGGCTGTACACATCATCACAAAAAAGTTGTTATCTCAGTGCATGCAATGCTTAGACAATACAAATAGTATACATTTCAATTTTACACCAAAGTACTTACTGCAAACGTAATGGAAACAACTTAGATTAACTTCCCAAATGATTCTGAGATTTCTGAAAGTTGTTTCATACCTGTGCACATTATGACAAAAAAGTTGTTATCTCAGTGCATGCAATGCTTAGACAATTCAAGTAGTATACATTTCAATTTTACACCAAAGCCCTTACTGCAAACCTAATGGAAACAACTAAGATTAACTTCCCACATGATTCTGAGATATCTGAGAGTTGTTTCATACCTGTGCACATCAAGGCAAAAAAGTTGTTTTCTCAGTGCATGCAATGCTTTTACAATACATAGAGTATACATTTCAATTTTACACCAAAACACTTACTGCAAACCTAATGGAAACACCTTAGGTTAACTTCCCACATGATTATGAGTAGTTTGAAAGTTGTTTCATGGCTGTAGACATCAAAACAAAAAACTTGTTATCTCAGTGCATGCAATGTTTAGACAATACAAATTGTATACATTTCAATTTTACACCAAAGTACTTACTGCAAACCTAATGGAAACACCTTAGGCTAACTTTCCACATGATTATGAGTAGTTTGAAAGTTGTTTCATGGCTGTACACATTAACACAAAAAAGTTGTTATCTCAGTGCATACAATGCTTAGACAATACAAATAGTATACATTTCAATTTTACACGAAAGCACTTACTGCAAACCTAATGGAAACACTTTAGGTTAACTTCCCACATGATTCTGAGATGACTGAAAGTTGTTTCATACCTGTGCACATAAAGGCAAAAAAGTTGATTTCACAGTGAATAGAATGCTTTGACTTAAAAGTAGTATACATTTCAATTGTACTCAAAAGTCCTGTCTGCAAACCTAATGGAAACACATTTGGTTAACTTCCCACATGAGTATGACTAGGTTTAAAGTTGTTTCATGCCGCAGTTCATCAAGACAATAAAGTTACTTTCTCAGTACTACTATGCTCTGACATTAAGGTAGTACACATCTGAATTTTACACCAAAGTACTTACTGCAAACAAATGGAAACACCTTCGGTTAACTTCCCACATGATTATGAGTAGTTAGAAAGTTGTTTCATGGCTGTACACATCAACACCAAAAAGTTGTTATCTCAGTGCATGCAATCCTTAGACAATACAAATAGTATACATTTCAATTTTACACCAAAGTACTTACTGCAAACCTAATGGAAACAACTTAGATTAACTTCCCACATGATTCTGAGATATCTGAAATTGTTTCATACCTGTGCACATCAAGACAAAAAAGTTGTTTTCTCAGTGCATGCATTGCTTATACAATACAAATAGTATACATTTCACTTTCACACCAAAGCACTTACTGCAAACCTAATGGAAACACCTTAGGTTAACTTTCCACATGATTATGAGTAGTTCGAAAGTTGTTTCATGGCTGTACACATCAACAGAAAAAATTTGTTATCTCAGTGCATGCAATGCTTAGACAATACAAATAGTATACATTTCAATTTTACACCAAAGTACTTACTGCAAACCTAATGCAAACACCTTTGGTTAACTTCCCACATGAGTATGACTAGGTTTAAAGTTGTTTCATGCCTCAGTTCATCAAGACAAAAAAGTTACTTTCTCAGTGCTACTATGCTCTGACATTAAGGTAGCATACATCTCAATTTTACACCAAAGTGCTTACTGCAAACTAATGGAAACACCTTAGGTTAACTTCCCACATGATTATGAGTGGTTTGAAAGTTGTTTCATGGCTGTAAACATCAACACCAAAAAGTTGTTATCTCAGTGCATGCAATCCTTAGACAATACAAATAGTATACATTTCAATTTTACACCAAAGTACTTACTGCAAACCTAATGGAAACAACTTAGATTAACTTCCCACATGATTCTGAGATATCTGAAATTGTTTCATACCTGTGCACATCAAGACAAAAAAGTTGTTTTCTCAGTGCATGCATTGCTTATACAATACAAATAGTATACATTTCACTTTCACACCAAAGCACTTACTGCAAACCTAATGGAAACACCTTAGGTTAACTTTCCACATGATTATGAGTAGTTCGAAAGTTGTTTCATGGCTGTACACATCAACAGAAAAAATTTGTTATCTCAGTGCATGCAATGCTTAGACAATACAAATAGTATACATTTCAATTTTACACCAAAGTACTTACTGCAAACCTAATGCAAACACCTTTGGTTAACTTCCCACATAGTATGACTAGGTTTAAAGTTGTTTCATGCCTCAGTTCATCAAGACAAAAAAGTTACTTTCTCAGTGCTACTATGCTCTGACATTAAGGTAGCATACATCTCAATTTTACACCAAAGTGCTTACTGCAAACTAATGGAAACACCTTAGGTTAACTTCCCACATGATTATGAGTGGTTTGAAAGTTGTTTCATGGCTGTAAAGATCAACACAAAAAAGTTGTTATCTCAGTGCATGCAATGCTTAGACAATACAAATAGTATACATTTCAATTTTACACCAAAGCACTTACTGCAAACCTAATGGAAACACCATAGGTTAACTTCCCACATGATTCTGAGATGTCTGAAAGTTGTTTCATACCTGTGCACATAAAGACAAAAAAGTTGATTTCACAGTGAATAGAATGCTTTGACATAAAAGTAGTATACATTTCAATTGTACTCAAAAGTCCTGTCTGCAACCCTAATGCAAACACATTTGGTGAACTTCCCACATGAGTATGACTAGGTTTAAAGTTGTTTCATGCCTCAGTTCATCAAGACAATAAAGTTACTTTCTCAGTACTACTATGCTCTGACATTAAGGTAGTACACATCTGAATTTTACACCAAAGTACTTACTGCAAACTAATGCAAACACCTTAGGTTAACTTCCCACATGATTATGAGTAGTTTGAAAGTTTTTTCATGGCTGTACACATCAACACAAAAAAGTTGTTATCTCAGTGCATGCAATGCTGAGACAATACAAATAGTATACATTTCAATTTTACACCAAAGTACTTACTGCAAACCTAATGGAAACAACTTAGATTAACTTCCCACATGATTCTGAGATGTCTGAAATTTGTTTCATACCTGTGCACATCAAGACAAAAAAGTTGTTTTCCAGTGCATGCAATGCTTTTACAATACAAATGGTATACATTTCAATTTTACACCAAAGCACTTACTGCAAACCTAATGGAAACACCTTAGGCTAACTTCCCACATGATTATGAGTAGTTTGAAAGTTGTTTCGTGGCTGTACACATCAACAGAAAAAAGTTGTTATCTCAGTGCATGCAATGCTTAGACAATACAAATAGTATACATTTCAATTTTACACCAAAGCACTTACTGCAAACCTAATGGAAACACCTTAGGTTAACTTCCCACATGATTCTGAGATGTCTGAAAGTTGTTTCATACCTGTGCACATAAAGACAAAAAAGTTGATTTCACAGTGAATAGAATGCTTTGACATAAAAGTAGTATACATTTCAATTGTACTCAAAAGTCCTGTCTGCAACCCTAATGCAAACACATTTGGTGAACTTCCCACATGAGTATGACTAGGTTTAAAGTTGTTTCATGCCTCAGTTCATCAAGACAATAAAGTTACTTTCTCAGTACTACTATGCTCTGACATTAAGGTAGTACACATCTGAATTTTACACCAAAGTACTTACTGCAAACTAATGGAAACACCTTAGGTTAACTTCCCACATGATTATGAGTAGTTTGAAAGTTATTTCATGGCTGTACACATCAACACAAAAAAGTTGTTATCTCAGTGCATGCAATGCTTAGACAATACAAATAGTATACATTTCAATTTTACACCAAAGTACTTACTGCAAACCTAATGGAAACAACTTAGATTAACTTCCCACATGATTCTGAGATGTCTGAAAGTTGTTTCATACCTGTGCACATCAAGACAAAAAAGTTGTTTTCTCAGTGCATGCAATGCTTTTACAACGCAAATGGTATTCATTTCAATTTTACACCAAAGCACTTACTGCAAACCTAATGGAAACACCTTAGGCTAACTTTCCACATGATTATGAATAGTTTAAAAGTTGTTTCATGGCTGTACACATCAACACAAAAAAGTTGTTATCTCAGTGCATGCAATGCTTAGACAATACAAATAGTATATATTTCAATTTTACACCAAAGCCCTTACTGCAAACCTAATGGAAACAACTTAGATTAACTTCCCACATGATTCTGAGATATCTGAAAGTTGTTTCATACCTGTGCACATCAAGACAAAAAAGTTGTTTTCTCAGTGCATGCAATGCTTTTACAATACATATAGTATACATTTCAATTTTACACCAAAGCACTTACTGCAAACCTAAAGGAAACACCTTAGGTTAACTTTCCATATGATTATGAGTAGTTTGAAAGTTGTTTCATGGCTGTACACATAAACACAAAAAAGTTGTTATCTCAGTGCATGCAATGCTTAGACAATACAAATAGTATACATTTCAATTTTACACCAAAGCACTTACTGCAAACCTAATGGAAACACTTTAGGTTAACTTCCCACATGATTCTGAGATGTCTGAAAGTTGTTTTATACCTGTGCACATAAAGACAAAAAAGTTGATTTCACAGTGAATAGAATGCTTTGACATAAAAGTAGTATACATTTCAATTGTACTCAAAAGTCCTGACTGCAAACGTAATGCAAACACATTTGGTTTACTTCCCACATGAGTATGACTAGGTTTAAAGTTGTTTCATACCTCAGTTCATCAAGACAATAAAGTTACTTTCACAGTACTACTATGCTCTGACATTAAGGTAGTAGACATCTGAATTTTACACCAAAGTACATACTGCAAACTAATGGAAACACCTTAGGTTAACTTCCCACATGATTATGAGTAGTTTGAAAGTTGTTTCATGGCTGTACACATCATCACAAAAAAGTTGTTATCTCAGTGCATGCAATGCTTAGACAATACAAATAGTATACATTTCAATTTTACACCAAAGTACTTACTGCAAACGTAATGGAAACAACTTAGATTAACTTCCCAAATGATTCTGAGATTTCTGAAAGTTGTTTCATACCTGTGCACATTATGACAAAAAAGTTGTTATCTCAGTGCATGCAATGCTTAGACAATTCAAGTAGTATACATTTCAATTTTACACCAAAGCCCTTACTGCAAACCTAATGGAAACAACTAAGATTAACTTCCCACATGATTCTGAGATATCTGAGAGTTGTTTCATACCTGTGCACATCAAGGCAAAAAAGTTGTTTTCTCAGTGCATGCAATGCTTTTACAATACATAGAGTATACATTTCAATTTTACACCAAAACACTTACTGCAAACCTAATGGAAACACCTTAGGTTAACTTCCCACATGATTATGAGTAGTTTGAAAGTTGTTTCATGGCTGTAGACATCAAAACAAAAAACTTGTTATCTCAGTGCATGCAATGTTTAGACAATACAAATTGTATACATTTCAATTTTACACCAAAGTACTTACTGCAAACCTAATGGAAACACCTTAGGCTAACTTTCCACATGATTATGAGTAGTTTGAAAGTTGTTTCATGGCTGTACACATTAACACAAAAAAGTTGTTATCTCAGTGCATACAATGCTTAGACAATACAAATAGTATACATTTCAATTTTACACGAAAGCACTTACTGCAAACCTAATGGAAACACTTTAGGTTAACTTCCCACATGATTCTGAGATGACTGAAAGTTGTTTCATACCTGTGCACATAAAGGCAAAAAAGTTGATTTCACAGTGAATAGAATGCTTTGACTTAAAAGTAGTATACATTTCAATTGTACTCAAAAGTCCTGTCTGCAAACCTAATGGAAACACATTTGGTTAACTTCCCACATGAGTATGACTAGGTTTAAAGTTGTTTCATGCCGCAGTTCATCAAGACAATAAAGTTACTTTCTCAGTACTACTATGCTCTGACATTAAGGTAGTACACATCTGAATTTTACACCAAAGTACTTACTGCAAACAAATGGAAACACCTTCGGTTAACTTCCCACATGATTATGAGTAGTTAGAAAGTTGTTTCATGGCTGTACACATCAACACCAAAAAGTTGTTATCTCAGTGCATGCAATCCTTAGACAATACAAATAGTATACATTTCAATTTTACACCAAAGTACTTACTGCAAACCTAATGGAAACAACTTAGATTAACTTCCCACATGATTCTGAGATATCTGAAATTGTTTCATACCTGTGCACATCAAGACAAAAAAGTTGTTTTCTCAGTGCATGCATTGCTTATACAATACAAATAGTATACATTTCACTTTCACACCAAAGCACTTACTGCAAACCTAATGGAAACACCTTAGGTTAACTTTCCACATGATTATGAGTAGTTCGAAAGTTGTTTCATGGCTGTACACATCAACAGAAAAAATTTGTTATCTCAGTGCATGCAATGCTTAGACAATACAAATAGTATACATTTCAATTTTACACCAAAGTACTTACTGCAAACCTAATGCAAACACCTTTGGTTAACTTCCCACATGAGTATGACTAGGTTTAAAGTTGTTTCATGCCTCAGTTCATCAAGACAAAAAAGTTACTTTCTCAGTGCTACTATGCTCTGACATTAAGGTAGCATACATCTCAATTTTACACCAAAGTGCTTACTGCAAACTAATGGAAACACCTTAGGTTAACTTCCCACATGATTATGAGTGGTTTGAAAGTTGTTTCATGGCTGTAAACATCAACACAAAAAAGTTGTTATCTCAGTGCATGCAATGATTAGACAATACAAATAGTATACATTTCAATTTTGCACCAAAGTACTTACTGCAAACCTAATGGAAACAACATAGATTAACTTCCCACATGATTCTGAGATGTCTGAAAGTTGTTTCATACCTGTGCACATAAAGACAAAAAAGTTGATTTCACAGTTAATAGAATGCTTTGACTTAAAAGTAGTATACATTTCAATTGTACTCAAAAGTCCTGACTGCAAACCCAATGCAAACACATTTGGTTTACTTCCCACATGAGTATGACTAGGTTTAAAGTTGTTTCATACCTCAGTTCATCAAAACAAAAAAGTTACTTTCTCAGTACTACTATGCTCTGACATTAAGGTAGTAGACATATGAATTTTACACCAAAGTACATACTGCAAACTAATGGAAACACCTTAGGTTTACTTCCCACATGATTATGAGTAGTTTGAAAGTTGTTTCATGGCTCTACACATCAACACAAAAAAGTTGTTATCTCAGTGCATGCAATGCTTTTACAATACAAATGGTATACATTTCAATTTTACACCAAAGCCCTTACTGCAAACCTAATGGAAACACCTTAGGTTAACTTCCCACATGATTCTGAGATGTCTGAAAGTTGTTTCATACCTGTGCACATAAAGACAAAAAAGTTGATTTCACAGTGAATAGAATGCTTTGACATAAAAGTAGTATACATTTCAATTGTACTCAAAAGTCCTGTCTGCAACCCTAATGCAAACACATTTGGTGAACTTCCCACATGAGTATGACTAGGTTTAAAGTTGTTTCATGCCTCAGTTCATCAAGACAATAAAGTTACTTTCTCAGTACTACTATGCTCTGACATTAAGGTAGTACACATCTGAATTTTACACCAAAGTACTTACTGCAAACTAATGCAAACACCTTAGGTTAACTTCCCACATGATTATGAGTAGTTTGAAAGTTGTTTCATGGCTGTACACATCAACACAAAAAAGTTGTTATCTCAGTGCATGCAATGTTCAGACAATACAAATAGTATACATTTCAATTTTACACCAAAGTACTTACTGCAAACCTAATGGAAACAACTTAGATTAACTTCCCACATGATTCTGAGATGTCTGAAAGTTGTTTCATACCTGTGCACATCAAGACAAAAAAGTTGTTTTCTCAGTGCATGCAATGCTTTTACAATACAAATGGTATACATTTCAATTTTACACCAAAGCACTTACTGCAAACCTAATGGAAACACCTTAGGCTAACTTTCCACATGATTATGAGTAGTTTAAAAGTTGTTTCATGGCTGTACACATCAACACAAAAAAGTTGTTATCTCAGTGCATGCAATGCTTAGACAATACAAATAGTATACATTTCAATTTTACACCAAAGCCCTTACTGCAAACCTAATGGAAACAACTTAGATTAACTTCCCACATGATTCTGAGATATCTGAAAGTTGTTTCATACCTGTGCACATCAAGACAAAAAAGTTGTTTTCTCAGTGCATGCAATGCTTTTACAAAACATATAGTATACATTTCAATTTTACACCAAAGCACTTACTGCAAATCTAATGGAAACACCTTAGGTTAACTTTCCACATGATTATGAGCAGTTTGAAAGTTGTTTCATGGCTGTACACATAAACACAAAAAAGTTGTTATCTCAGTGCATGCAATGCTTAGACAATACAAATAGTATACATTTCAATTTTACACAAAAGCACTTACTGCAAACCTAATGGAAACACTTTAGGTTAACTTCCCACATGATTCTGAGATGTCTGAAAGTTGTTTCATACCTGTGCACATAAAGACAAAAAAGTTGATTTCACAGTGAATAGAATGCTTTGACATAAAAGTAGTATACATTTCAATTGTACTCAAAAGTCCTGACTGCAAACCTAATGCAAACACATTTGGTTTACTTCCCACATGAGTATGACTAGGTTTAAAGTTGTTTCATACCTCAGTTCATCAAGACAATAAAGTTACTTTCACAGTACTACTATGCTCTGACATTAAGGTAGCACACATCTGAATTTTACACCAAAGTACTTACTGCAAACTAATGGAAACACCTTAGGTTAACTTCCCACATGATTATGAGTAGTTTGAAAGTTATTTCATGGCTGTACACATCAACACAAAAAAGTTGTTATCTCAGTGCATGCAATGCTTAGACAATACAAATAGTATACATTTCAATTTTACACCAAAGTACTTACTGCAAACCTAATGGAAACAACTTAGATTAACTTCCCACATGATTCTGAGATGTCTGAAAGTTGTTTCATACCTGTGCACATCAAGACAAAAAAGTTGTTTTCTCAGTGCATGCAATGCTTTTACAACGCAAATGGTATTCATTTCAATTTTACACCAAAGCACTTACTGCAAACCTAATGGAAACACCTTAGGCTAACTTTCCACATGATTATGAATAGTTTAAAAGTTGTTTCATGGCTGTACACATCAACACAAAAAAGTTGTTATCTCAGTGCATGCAATGCTTAGACAATACAAATAGTATATATTTCAATTTTACACCAAAGCCCTTACTGCAAACCTAATGGAAACAACTTAGATTAACTTCCCACATGATTCTGAGATATCTGAAAGTTGTTTCATACCTGTGCACATCAAGACAAAAAAGTTGTTTTCTCAGTGCATGCAATGCTTTTACAATACATATAGTATACATTTCAATTTTACACCAAAGCACTTACTGCAAACCTAAAGGAAACACCTTAGGTTAACTTTCCATATGATTATGAGTAGTTTGAAAGTTGTTTCATGGCTGTACACATAAACACAAAAAAGTTGTTATCTCAGTGCATGCAATGCTTAGACAATACAAATAGTATACATTTCAATTTTACACCAAAGCACTTACTGCAAACCTAATGGAAACACTTTAGGTTAACTTCCCACATGATTCTGAGATGTCTGAAAGTTGTTTTATACCTGTGCACATAAAGACAAAAAAGTTGATTTCACAGTGAATAGAATGCTTTGACATAAAAGTAGTATACATTTCAATTGTACTCAAAAGTCCTGACTGCAAACCTAATGCAAACACATTTGGTTTACTTCCCACATGAGTATGACTAGGTTTAAAGTTGTTTCATACCTCAGTTCATCAAGACAATAAAGTTACTTTCACAGTACTACTATGCTCTGACATTAAGGTAGTAGACATCTGAATTTTACACCAAAGTACATACTGCAAACTAATGGAAACACCTTAGGTTAACTTCCCACATGATTATGAGTAGTTTGAAAGTTGTTTCATGGCTGTACACATCATCACAAAAAAGTTGTTATCTCAGTGCATGCAATGCTTAGACAATACAAATAGTATACATTTCAATTTTACACCAAAGTACTTACTGCAAACGTAATGGAAACAACTTAGATTAACTTCCCAAATGATTCTGAGATTTCTGAAAGTTGTTTCATACCTGTGCACATTATGACAAAAAAGTTGTTATCTCAGTGCATGCAATGCTTAGACAATTCAAGTAGTATACATTTCAATTTTACACCAAAGCCCTTACTGCAAACCTAATGGAAACAACTAAGATTAACTTCCCACATGATTCTGAGATATCTGAGAGTTGTTTCATACCTGTGCACATCAAGGCAAAAAAGTTGTTTTCTCAGTGCATGCAATGCTTTTACAATACATAGAGTATACATTTCAATTTTACACCAAAACACTTACTGCAAACCTAATGGAAACACCTTAGGTTAACTTCCCACATGATTATGAGTAGTTTGAAAGTTGTTTCATGGCTGTAGACATCAAAACAAAAAACTTGTTATCTCAGTGCATGCAATGTTTAGACAATACAAATTGTATACATTTCAATTTTACACCAAAGTACTTACTGCAAACCTAATGGAAACACCTTAGGCTAACTTTCCACATGATTATGAGTAGTTTGAAAGTTGTTTCATGGCTGTACACATTAACACAAAAAAGTTGTTATCTCAGTGCATACAATGCTTAGACAATACAAATAGTATACATTTCAATTTTACACGAAAGCACTTACTGCAAACCTAATGGAAACACTTTAGGTTAACTTCCCACATGATTCTGAGATGACTGAAAGTTGTTTCATACCTGTGCACATAAAGGCAAAAAAGTTGATTTCACAGTGAATAGAATGCTTTGACTTAAAAGTAGTATACATTTCAATTGTACTCAAAAGTCCTGTCTGCAAACCTAATGGAAACACATTTGGTTAACTTCCCACATGAGTATGACTAGGTTTAAAGTTGTTTCATGCCGCAGTTCATCAAGACAATAAAGTTACTTTCTCAGTACTACTATGCTCTGACATTAAGGTAGTACACATCTGAATTTTACACCAAAGTACTTACTGCAAACAAATGGAAACACCTTCGGTTAACTTCCCACATGATTATGAGTAGTTAGAAAGTTGTTTCATGGCTGTACACATCAACACCAAAAAGTTGTTATCTCAGTGCATGCAATCCTTAGACAATACAAATAGTATACATTTCAATTTTACACCAAAGTACTTACTGCAAACCTAATGGAAACAACTTAGATTAACTTCCCACATGATTCTGAGATATCTGAAATTGTTTCATACCTGTGCACATCAAGACAAAAAAGTTGTTTTCTCAGTGCATGCATTGCTTATACAATACAAATAGTATACATTTCACTTTCACACCAAAGCACTTACTGCAAACCTAATGGAAACACCTTAGGTTAACTTTCCACATGATTATGAGTAGTTCGAAAGTTGTTTCATGGCTGTACACATCAACAGAAAAAATTTGTTATCTCAGTGCATGCAATGCTTAGACAATACAAATAGTATACATTTCAATTTTACACCAAAGTACTTACTGCAAACCTAATGCAAACACCTTTGGTTAACTTCCCACATGAGTATGACTAGGTTTAAAGTTGTTTCATGCCTCAGTTCATCAAGACAAAAAAGTTACTTTCTCAGTGCTACTATGCTCTGACATTAAGGTAGCATACATCTCAATTTTACACCAAAGTGCTTACTGCAAACTAATGGAAACACCTTAGGTTAACTTCCCACATGATTATGAGTGGTTTGAAAGTTGTTTCATGGCTGTAAACATCAACACAAAAAAGTTGTTATCTCAGTGCATGCAATGATTAGACAATACAAATAGTATACATTTCAATTTTGCACCAAAGTACTTACTGCAAACCTAATGGAAACAACATAGATTAACTTCCCACATGATTCTGAGATGTCTGAAAGTTGTTTCATACCTGTGCACATAAAGACAAAAAAGTTGATTTCACAGTTAATAGAATGCTTTGACTTAAAAGTAGTATACATTTCAATTGTACTCAAAAGTCCTGACTGCAAACCCAATGCAAACACATTTGGTTTACTTCCCACATGAGTATGACTAGGTTTAAAGTTGTTTCATACCTCAGTTCATCAAAACAAAAAAGTTACTTTCTCAGTACTACTATGCTCTGACATTAAGGTAGTAGACATATGAATTTTACACCAAAGTACATACTGCAAACTAATGGAAACACCTTAGGTTTACTTCCCACATGATTATGAGTAGTTTGAAAGTTGTTTCATGGCTCTACACATCAACACAAAAAAGTTGTTATCTCAGTGCATGCAATGCTTTTACAATACAAATGGTATACATTTCAATTTTACACCAAAGCCCTTACTGCAAACCTAATGGAAACACCTTAGGTTAACTTCCCACATGATTCTGAGATGTCTGAAAGTTGTTTCATACCTGTGCACATAAAGACAAAAAAGTTGATTTCACAGTGAATAGAATGCTTTGACATAAAAGTAGTATACATTTCAATTGTACTCAAAAGTCCTGTCTGCAACCCTAATGCAAACACATTTGGTGAACTTCCCACATGAGTATGACTAGGTTTAAAGTTGTTTCATGCCTCAGTTCATCAAGACAATAAAGTTACTTTCTCAGTACTACTATGCTCTGACATTAAGGTAGTACACATCTGAATTTTACACCAAAGTACTTACTGCAAACTAATGCAAACACCTTAGGTTAACTTCCCACATGATTATGAGTAGTTTGAAAGTTGTTTCATGGCTGTACACATCAACACAAAAAAGTTGTTATCTCAGTGCATGCAATGTTCAGACAATACAAATAGTATACATTTCAATTTTACACCAAAGTACTTACTGCAAACCTAATGGAAACAACTTAGATTAACTTCCCACATGATTCTGAGATGTCTGAAAGTTGTTTCATACCTGTGCACATCAAGACAAAAAAGTTGTTTTCTCAGTGCATGCAATGCTTTTACAATACAAATGGTATACATTTCAATTTTACACCAAAGCACTTACTGCAAACCTAATGGAAACACCTTAGGCTAACTTTCCACATGATTATGAGTAGTTTAAAAGTTGTTTCATGGCTGTACACATCAACACAAAAAAGTTGTTATCTCAGTGCATGCAATGCTTAGACAATACAAATAGTATACATTTCAATTTTACACCAAAGCCCTTACTGCAAACCTAATGGAAACAACTTAGATTAACTTCCCACATGATTCTGAGATATCTGAAAGTTGTTTCATACCTGTGCACATCAAGACAAAAAAGTTGTTTTCTCAGTGCATGCAATGCTTTTACAAAACATATAGTATACATTTCAATTTTACACCAAAGCACTTACTGCAAATCTAATGGAAACACCTTAGGTTAACTTTCCACATGATTATGAGCAGTTTGAAAGTTGTTTCATGGCTGTACACATAAACACAAAAAAGTTGTTATCTCAGTGCATGCAATGCTTAGACAATACAAATAGTATACATTTCAATTTTACACAAAAGCACTTACTGCAAACCTAATGGAAACACTTTAGGTTAACTTCCCACATGATTCTGAGATGTCTGAAAGTTGTTTCATACCTGTGCACATAAAGACAAAAAAGTTGATTTCACAGTGAATAGAATGCTTTGACATAAAAGTAGTATACATTTCAATTGTACTCAAAAGTCCTGACTGCAAACCTAATGCAAACACATTTGGTTTACTTCCCACATGAGTATGACTAGGTTTAAAGTTGTTTCATACCTCAGTT
The DNA here is from genome assembly GCF_030028105.1 of Mobula birostris. Taxonomy (NCBI): domain Eukaryota; kingdom Metazoa; phylum Chordata; class Chondrichthyes; order Myliobatiformes; family Myliobatidae; genus Mobula; species Mobula birostris. The sequence continues at coordinate 24,682 of NW_027276332.1, read as the reverse complement.
CATCAAGACAATAAAGTTACTTTCACAGTACTACTATGCTCTGACATTAAGGTAGCACACATCTGAATTTTACACCAAAGTACTTACTGCAAACTAATGGAAACACCTTAGGTTAACTTCCCACATGATTATGAGTAGTTTGAAAGTTATTTCATGGCTGTACACATCAACACAAAAAAGTTGTTATCTCAGTGCATGCAATGCTTAGACAATACAAATAGTATACATTTCAATTTTACACCAAAGTACTTACTGCAAACCTAATGGAAACAACTTAGATTAACTTCCCACATGATTCTGAGATGTCTGAAAGTTGTTTCATACCTGTGCACATCAAGACAAAAAAGTTGTTTTCTCAGTGCATGCAATGCTTTTACAACGCAAATGGTATTCATTTCAATTTTACACCAAAGCACTTACTGCAAACCTAATGGAAACACCTTAGGCTAACTTTCCACATGATTATGAATAGTTTAAAAGTTGTTTCATGGCTGTACACATCAACACAAAAAAGTTGTTATCTCAGTGCATGCAATGCTTAGACAATACAAATAGTATATATTTCAATTTTACACCAAAGCCCTTACTGCAAACCTAATGGAAACAACTTAGATTAACTTCCCACATGATTCTGAGATATCTGAAAGTTGTTTCATACCTGTGCACATCAAGACAAAAAAGTTGTTTTCTCAGTGCATGCAATGCTTTTACAATACATATAGTATACATTTCAATTTTACACCAAAGCACTTACTGCAAACCTAAAGGAAACACCTTAGGTTAACTTTCCATATGATTATGAGTAGTTTGAAAGTTGTTTCATGGCTGTACACATAAACACAAAAAAGTTGTTATCTCAGTGCATGCAATGCTTAGACAATACAAATAGTATACATTTCAATTTTACACCAAAGCACTTACTGCAAACCTAATGGAAACACTTTAGGTTAACTTCCCACATGATTCTGAGATGACTGAAAGTTGTTTCATACCTGTGCACATAAAGGCAAAAAAGTTGATTTCACAGTGAATAGAATGCTTTGACTTAAAAGTAGTATACATTTCAATTGTACTCAAAAGTCCTGTCTGCAAACCTAATGGAAACACATTTGGTTAACTTCCCACATGAGTATGACTAGGTTTAAAGTTGTTTCATGCCGCAGTTCATCAAGACAATAAAGTTACTTTCTCAGTACTACTATGCTCTGACATTAAGGTAGTACACATCTGAATTTTACACCAAAGTACTTACTGCAAACAAATGGAAACACCTTCGGTTAACTTCCCACATGATTATGAGTAGTTAGAAAGTTGTTTCATGGCTGTACACATCAACACCAAAAAGTTGTTATCTCAGTGCATGCAATCCTTAGACAATACAAATAGTATACATTTCAATTTTACACCAAAGTACTTACTGCAAACCTAATGGAAACAACTTAGATTAACTTCCCACATGATTCTGAGATACCTGAAATTGTTTCATACCTGTGCACATCAAGACAAAAAAGTTGTTTTCTCAGTGCATGCATTGCTTATACAATACAAATAGTATACATTTCACTTTCACACCAAAGCACTTACTGCAAACCTAATGGAAACACCTTAGGTTAACTTTCCACATGATTATGAGTAGTTCGAAAGTTGTTTCATGGCTGTACACATCAACAGAAAAAATTTGTTATCTCAGTGCATGCAATGCTTAGACAATACAAATAGTATACATTTCAATTTTACACCAAAGTACTTACTGCAAACCTAATGCAAACACCTTTGGTTAACTTCCCACATGAGTATGACTAGGTTTAAAGTTGTTTCATGCCTCAGTTCATCAAGACAAAAAAGTTACTTTCTCAGTGCTACTATGCTCTGACATTAAGGTAGCATACATCTCAATTTTACACCAAAGTGCTTACTGCAAACTAATGGAAACACCTTAGGTTAACTTCCCACATGATTATGAGTGGTTTGAAAGTTGTTTCATGGCTGTAAACATCAACACAAAAAAGTTGTTATCTCAGTGCATGCAATGATTAGACAATACAAATAGTATACATTTCAATTTTGCACCAAAGTACTTACTGCAAACCTAATGGAAACAACATAGATTAACTTCCCACATGATTCTGAGATGTCTGAAAGTTGTTTCATACCTGTGCACATAAAGACAAAAAAGTTGATTTCACAGTTAATAGAATGCTTTGACTTAAAAGTAGTATACATTTCAATTGTACTCAAAAGTCCTGACTGCAAACCTAATGCAAACACATTTGGTTTAATTCCCACATGAGTATGACTAGGTTTAAAGTTGTTTCATACCTCAGTTCATCAAGACAAAAAAGTTACTTTCTCAGTACTACTATGCTCTGACATTAAGGTAGTAGACATCTGAATTTTACACCAAAGTACATACTGCAAACTAATGGAAACACCTTAGGTTAACTTCCCACATGATTATGAGTAGTTTGAAAGTTGTTTCATGGCTGTACACATCATCACAAAAAAGTTGTTATCTCAGTGCATGCAATGCTTAGACAATACAAATAGTATACATTTCAATTTTACACCAAAGTACTTACTGCAAACGTAATGGAAACAACTTAGATTAACTTCCCAAATGATTCTGAGATTTCTGAAAGTTGTTTCATACCTGTGCACATTATGACAAAAAAGTTGTTATCTCAGTGCATGCAATGCTTAGACAATTCAAGTAGTATACATTTCAATTTTACACCAAAGCCCTTACTGCAAACCTAATGGAAACAACTAAGATTAACTTCCCACATGATTCTGAGATATCTGAGAGTTGTTTCATACCTGTGCACATCAAGGCAAAAAAGTTGTTTTCTCAGTGCATGCAATGCTTTTACAATACATAGAGTATACATTTCAATTTTACACCAAAGCACTTACTGCAAACCTAATGGAAACACCTTAGGTTAACTTCCCACATGATTATGAGTAGTTTGAAAGTTGTTTCATGGCTGTAGACATCAAAACAAAAAACTTGTTATCTCAGTGCATGCAATGTTTAGACAATACAAATTGTATACATTTCAATTTTACACCAAAGTACTTACTGCAAACCTAATGGAAACACCTTAGGCTAACTTTCCACATGATTATGAGTAGTTTGAAAGTTGTTTCATGGCTGTACACATTAACACAAAAAAGTTGTTATCTCAGTGCATACAATGCTTAGACAATACAAATAGTATACATTTCAATTTTACACGAAAGCACTTACTGCAAACCTAATGGAAACACTTTAGGTTAACTTTCCACATGATTCTGAGATGACTGAAAGTTGTTTCATACCTGTGCACATAAAGGCAAAAAAGTTGATTTCACAGTGAATAGAATGCTTTGACTTAAAAGTAGTATACATTTCAATTGTACTCAAAAGTCCTGTCTGCAAACCTAATGGAAACACATTTGGTTAACTTCCCACATGAGTATGACTAGGTTTAAAGTTGTTTCATGCCTCAGTTCATCAAGACAATAAAGTTACTTTCTCAGTACTACTATGCTCTGACATTAAGGTAGTACACATCTGAATTTTACACCAAAGTACTTACTGCAAACAAATGGAAACACCTTCGGTTAACTTCCCACATGATTATGAGTAGTTAGAAAGTTGTTTCATGGCTGTACACATCAACACCAAAAAGTTGTTATCTCAGTGCATGCAATCCTTAGACAATACAAATAGTATACATTTCAATTTTACACCAAAGTACTTACTGCAAACCTAATGGAAACAACTTAGATTAACTTCCCACATGATTCTGAGATATCTGAAATTGTTTCATACCTGTGCACATCAAGACAAAAAAGTTGTTTTCTCAGTGCATGCATTGCTTATACAATACAAATAGTATACATTTCACTTTCACACCAAAGCACTTACTGCAAACCTAATGGAAACACCTTAGGTTAACTTTCCACATGATTATGAGTAGTTCGAAAGTTGTTTCATGGCTGTACACATCAACAGAAAAAATTTGTTATCTCAGTGCATGCAATGCTTAGACAATACAAATAGTATACATTTCAATTTTACACCAAAGTACTTACTGCAAACCTAATGCAAACACCTTTGGTTAACTTCCCACATAGTATGACTAGGTTTAAAGTTGTTTCATGCCTCAGTTCATCAAGACAAAAAAGTTACTTTCTCAGTGCTACTATGCTCTGACATTAAGGTAGCATACATCTCAATTTTACACCAAAGTGCTTACTGCAAACTAATGGAAACACCTTAGGTTAACTTCCCACATGATTATGAGTGGTTTGAAAGTTGTTTCATGGCTGTAAACATCAACACAAAAAAGTTGTTATCTCAGTGCATGCAATGCTTAGACAATACAAATAGTATACATTTCAATTTTACACCAAAGCACTTACTGCAAACCTAATGGAAACACCATAGGTTAACTTCCCACATGATTCTGAGATGTCTGAAAGTTGTTTCATACCTGTGCACATAAAGACAAAAAAGTTGATTTCACAGTGAATAGAATGCTTTGACATAAAAGTAGTATACATTTCAATTGTACTCAAAAGTCCTGTCTGCAACCCTAATGCAAACACATTTGGTGAACTTCCCACATGAGTATGACTAGGTTTAAAGTTGTTTCATGCCTCAGTTCATCAAGACAATAAAGTTACTTTCTCAGTACTACTATGCTCTGACATTAAGGTAGTACACATCTGAATTTTACACCAAAGTACTTACTGCAAACTAATGCAAACACCTTAGGTTAACTTCCCACATGATTATGAGTAGTTTGAAAGTTTTTTCATGGCTGTACACATCAACACAAAAAAGTTGTTATCTCAGTGCATGCAATGCTGAGACAATACAAATAGTATACATTTCAATTTTACACCAAAGTACTTACTGCAAACCTAATGGAAACAACTTAGATTAACTTCCCACATGATTCTGAGATGTCTGAAATTTGTTTCATACCTGTGCACATCAAGACAAAAAAGTTGTTTTCCAGTGCATGCAATGCTTTTACAATACAAATGGTATACATTTCAATTTTACACCAAAGCACTTACTGCAAACCTAATGGAAACACCTTAGGCTAACTTCCCACATGATTATGAGTAGTTTGAAAGTTGTTTCGTGGCTGTACACATCAACAGAAAAAAGTTGTTATCTCAGTGCATGCAATGCTTAGACAATACAAATAGTATACATTTCAATTTTACACCAAAGCACTTACTGCAAACCTAATGGAAACACCTTAGGTTAACTTCCCACATGATTCTGAGATGTCTGAAAGTTGTTTCATACCTGTGCACATAAAGACAAAAAAGTTGATTTCACAGTGAATAGAATGCTTTGACATAAAAGTAGTATACATTTCAATTGTACTCAAAAGTCCTGTCTGCAACCCTAATGCAAACACATTTGGTGAACTTCCCACATGAGTATGACTAGGTTTAAAGTTGTTTCATGCCTCAGTTCATCAAGACAATAAAGTTACTTTCTCAGTACTACTATGCTCTGACATTAAGGTAGTACACATCTGAATTTTACACCAAAGTACTTACTGCAAACTAATGGAAACACCTTAGGTTAACTTCCCACATGATTATGAGTAGTTTGAAAGTTATTTCATGGCTGTACACATCAACACAAAAAAGTTGTTATCTCAGTGCATGCAATGCTTAGACAATACAAATAGTATACATTTCAATTTTACACCAAAGTACTTACTGCAAACCTAATGGAAACAACTTAGATTAACTTCCCACATGATTCTGAGATGTCTGAAAGTTGTTTCATACCTGTGCACATCAAGACAAAAAAGTTGTTTTCTCAGTGCATGCAATGCTTTTACAACGCAAATGGTATTCATTTCAATTTTACACCAAAGCACTTACTGCAAACCTAATGGAAACACCTTAGGCTAACTTTCCACATGATTATGAATAGTTTAAAAGTTGTTTCATGGCTGTACACATCAACACAAAAAAGTTGTTATCTCAGTGCATGCAATGCTTAGACAATACAAATAGTATATATTTCAATTTTACACCAAAGCCCTTACTGCAAACCTAATGGAAACAACTTAGATTAACTTCCCACATGATTCTGAGATATCTGAAAGTTGTTTCATACCTGTGCACATCAAGACAAAAAAGTTGTTTTCTCAGTGCATGCAATGCTTTTACAATACATATAGTATACATTTCAATTTTACACCAAAGCACTTACTGCAAACCTAAAGGAAACACCTTAGGTTAACTTTCCATATGATTATGAGTAGTTTGAAAGTTGTTTCATGGCTGTACACATAAACACAAAAAAGTTGTTATCTCAGTGCATGCAATGCTTAGACAATACAAATAGTATACATTTCAATTTTACACCAAAGCACTTACTGCAAACCTAATGGAAACACTTTAGGTTAACTTCCCACATGATTCTGAGATGTCTGAAAGTTGTTTTATACCTGTGCACATAAAGACAAAAAAGTTGATTTCACAGTGAATAGAATGCTTTGACATAAAAGTAGTATACATTTCAATTGTACTCAAAAGTCCTGACTGCAAACGTAATGCAAACACATTTGGTTTACTTCCCACATGAGTATGACTAGGTTTAAAGTTGTTTCATACCTCAGTTCATCAAGACAATAAAGTTACTTTCACAGTACTACTATGCTCTGACATTAAGGTAGTAGACATCTGAATTTTACACCAAAGTACATACTGCAAACTAATGGAAACACCTTAGGTTAACTTCCCACATGATTATGAGTAGTTTGAAAGTTGTTTCATGGCTGTACACATCATCACAAAAAAGTTGTTATCTCAGTGCATGCAATGCTTAGACAATACAAATAGTATACATTTCAATTTTACACCAAAGTACTTACTGCAAACGTAATGGAAACAACTTAGATTAACTTCCCAAATGATTCTGAGATTTCTGAAAGTTGTTTCATACCTGTGCACATTATGACAAAAAAGTTGTTATCTCAGTGCATGCAATGCTTAGACAATTCAAGTAGTATACATTTCAATTTTACACCAAAGCCCTTACTGCAAACCTAATGGAAACAACTAAGATTAACTTCCCACATGATTCTGAGATATCTGAGAGTTGTTTCATACCTGTGCACATCAAGGCAAAAAAGTTGTTTTCTCAGTGCATGCAATGCTTTTACAATACATAGAGTATACATTTCAATTTTACACCAAAACACTTACTGCAAACCTAATGGAAACACCTTAGGTTAACTTCCCACATGATTATGAGTAGTTTGAAAGTTGTTTCATGGCTGTAGACATCAAAACAAAAAACTTGTTATCTCAGTGCATGCAATGTTTAGACAATACAAATTGTATACATTTCAATTTTACACCAAAGTACTTACTGCAAACCTAATGGAAACACCTTAGGCTAACTTTCCACATGATTATGAGTAGTTTGAAAGTTGTTTCATGGCTGTACACATTAACACAAAAAAGTTGTTATCTCAGTGCATACAATGCTTAGACAATACAAATAGTATACATTTCAATTTTACACGAAAGCACTTACTGCAAACCTAATGGAAACACTTTAGGTTAACTTCCCACATGATTCTGAGATGACTGAAAGTTGTTTCATACCTGTGCACATAAAGGCAAAAAAGTTGATTTCACAGTGAATAGAATGCTTTGACTTAAAAGTAGTATACATTTCAATTGTACTCAAAAGTCCTGTCTGCAAACCTAATGGAAACACATTTGGTTAACTTCCCACATGAGTATGACTAGGTTTAAAGTTGTTTCATGCCGCAGTTCATCAAGACAATAAAGTTACTTTCTCAGTACTACTATGCTCTGACATTAAGGTAGTACACATCTGAATTTTACACCAAAGTACTTACTGCAAACAAATGGAAACACCTTCGGTTAACTTCCCACATGATTATGAGTAGTTAGAAAGTTGTTTCATGGCTGTACACATCAACACCAAAAAGTTGTTATCTCAGTGCATGCAATCCTTAGACAATACAAATAGTATACATTTCAATTTTACACCAAAGTACTTACTGCAAACCTAATGGAAACAACTTAGATTAACTTCCCACATGATTCTGAGATATCTGAAATTGTTTCATACCTGTGCACATCAAGACAAAAAAGTTGTTTTCTCAGTGCATGCATTGCTTATACAATACAAATAGTATACATTTCACTTTCACACCAAAGCACTTACTGCAAACCTAATGGAAACACCTTAGGTTAACTTTCCACATGATTATGAGTAGTTCGAAAGTTGTTTCATGGCTGTACACATCAACAGAAAAAATTTGTTATCTCAGTGCATGCAATGCTTAGACAATACAAATAGTATACATTTCAATTTTACACCAAAGTACTTACTGCAAACCTAATGCAAACACCTTTGGTTAACTTCCCACATGAGTATGACTAGGTTTAAAGTTGTTTCATGCCTCAGTTCATCAAGACAAAAAAGTTACTTTCTCAGTGCTACTATGCTCTGACATTAAGGTAGCATACATCTCAATTTTACACCAAAGTGCTTACTGCAAACTAATGGAAACACCTTAGGTTAACTTCCCACATGATTATGAGTGGTTTGAAAGTTGTTTCATGGCTGTAAACATCAACACAAAAAAGTTGTTATCTCAGTGCATGCAATGATTAGACAATACAAATAGTATACATTTCAATTTTGCACCAAAGTACTTACTGCAAACCTAATGGAAACAACATAGATTAACTTCCCACATGATTCTGAGATGTCTGAAAGTTGTTTCATACCTGTGCACATAAAGACAAAAAAGTTGATTTCACAGTTAATAGAATGCTTTGACTTAAAAGTAGTATACATTTCAATTGTACTCAAAAGTCCTGACTGCAAACCCAATGCAAACACATTTGGTTTACTTCCCACATGAGTATGACTAGGTTTAAAGTTGTTTCATACCTCAGTTCATCAAAACAAAAAAGTTACTTTCTCAGTACTACTATGCTCTGACATTAAGGTAGTAGACATATGAATTTTACACCAAAGTACATACTGCAAACTAATGGAAACACCTTAGGTTTACTTCCCACATGATTATGAGTAGTTTGAAAGTTGTTTCATGGCTCTACACATCAACACAAAAAAGTTGTTATCTCAGTGCATGCAATGCTTTTACAATACAAATGGTATACATTTCAATTTTACACCAAAGCCCTTACTGCAAACCTAATGGAAACACCTTAGGTTAACTTCCCACATGATTCTGAGATGTCTGAAAGTTGTTTCATACCTGTGCACATAAAGACAAAAAAGTTGATTTCACAGTGAATAGAATGCTTTGACATAAAAGTAGTATACATTTCAATTGTACTCAAAAGTCCTGTCTGCAACCCTAATGCAAACACATTTGGTGAACTTCCCACATGAGTATGACTAGGTTTAAAGTTGTTTCATGCCTCAGTTCATCAAGACAATAAAGTTACTTTCTCAGTACTACTATGCTCTGACATTAAGGTAGTACACATCTGAATTTTACACCAAAGTACTTACTGCAAACTAATGCAAACACCTTAGGTTAACTTCCCACATGATTATGAGTAGTTTGAAAGTTGTTTCATGGCTGTACACATCAACACAAAAAAGTTGTTATCTCAGTGCATGCAATGTTCAGACAATACAAATAGTATACATTTCAATTTTACACCAAAGTACTTACTGCAAACCTAATGGAAACAACTTAGATTAACTTCCCACATGATTCTGAGATGTCTGAAAGTTGTTTCATACCTGTGCACATCAAGACAAAAAAGTTGTTTTCTCAGTGCATGCAATGCTTTTACAATACAAATGGTATACATTTCAATTTTACACCAAAGCACTTACTGCAAACCTAATGGAAACACCTTAGGCTAACTTTCCACATGATTATGAGTAGTTTAAAAGTTGTTTCATGGCTGTACACATCAACACAAAAAAGTTGTTATCTCAGTGCATGCAATGCTTAGACAATACAAATAGTATACATTTCAATTTTACACCAAAGCCCTTACTGCAAACCTAATGGAAACAACTTAGATTAACTTCCCACATGATTCTGAGATATCTGAAAGTTGTTTCATACCTGTGCACATCAAGACAAAAAAGTTGTTTTCTCAGTGCATGCAATGCTTTTACAAAACATATAGTATACATTTCAATTTTACACCAAAGCACTTACTGCAAATCTAATGGAAACACCTTAGGTTAACTTTCCACATGATTATGAGCAGTTTGAAAGTTGTTTCATGGCTGTACACATAAACACAAAAAAGTTGTTATCTCAGTGCATGCAATGCTTAGACAATACAAATAGTATACATTTCAATTTTACACAAAAGCACTTACTGCAAACCTAATGGAAACACTTTAGGTTAACTTCCCACATGATTCTGAGATGTCTGAAAGTTGTTTCATACCTGTGCACATAAAGACAAAAAAGTTGATTTCACAGTGAATAGAATGCTTTGACATAAAAGTAGTATACATTTCAATTGTACTCAAAAGTCCTGACTGCAAACCTAATGCAAACACATTTGGTTTACTTCCCACATGAGTATGACTAGGTTTAAAGTTGTTTCATACCTCAGTTCATCAAGACAATAAAGTTACTTTCACAGTACTACTATGCTCTGACATTAAGGTAGCACACATCTGAATTTTACACCAAAGTACTTACTGCAAACTAATGGAAACACCTTAGGTTAACTTCCCACATGATTATGAGTAGTTTGAAAGTTATTTCATGGCTGTACACATCAACACAAAAAAGTTGTTATCTCAGTGCATGCAATGCTTAGACAATACAAATAGTATACATTTCAATTTTACACCAAAGTACTTACTGCAAACCTAATGGAAACAACTTAGATTAACTTCCCACATGATTCTGAGATGTCTGAAAGTTGTTTCATACCTGTGCACATCAAGACAAAAAAGTTGTTTTCTCAGTGCATGCAATGCTTTTACAACGCAAATGGTATTCATTTCAATTTTACACCAAAGCACTTACTGCAAACCTAATGGAAACACCTTAGGCTAACTTTCCACATGATTATGAATAGTTTAAAAGTTGTTTCATGGCTGTACACATCAACACAAAAAAGTTGTTATCTCAGTGCATGCAATGCTTAGACAATACAAATAGTATATATTTCAATTTTACACCAAAGCCCTTACTGCAAACCTAATGGAAACAACTTAGATTAACTTCCCACATGATTCTGAGATATCTGAAAGTTGTTTCATACCTGTGCACATCAAGACAAAAAAGTTGTTTTCTCAGTGCATGCAATGCTTTTACAATACATATAGTATACATTTCAATTTTACACCAAAGCACTTACTGCAAACCTAAAGGAAACACCTTAGGTTAACTTTCCATATGATTATGAGTAGTTTGAAAGTTGTTTCATGGCTGTACACATAAACACAAAAAAGTTGTTATCTCAGTGCATGCAATGCTTAGACAATACAAATAGTATACATTTCAATTTTACACCAAAGCACTTACTGCAAACCTAATGGAAACACTTTAGGTTAACTTCCCACATGATTCTGAGATGACTGAAAGTTGTTTCATACCTGTGCACATAAAGGCAAAAAAGTTGATTTCACAGTGAATAGAATGCTTTGACTTAAAAGTAGTATACATTTCAATTGTACTCAAAAGTCCTGTCTGCAAACCTAATGGAAACACATTTGGTTAACTTCCCACATGAGTATGACTAGGTTTAAAGTTGTTTCATGCCGCAGTTCATCAAGACAATAAAGTTACTTTCTCAGTACTACTATGCTCTGACATTAAGGTAGTACACATCTGAATTTTACACCAAAGTACTTACTGCAAACAAATGGAAACACCTTCGGTTAACTTCCCACATGATTATGAGTAGTTAGAAAGTTGTTTCATGGCTGTACACATCAACACCAAAAAGTTGTTATCTCAGTGCATGCAATCCTTAGACAATACAAATAGTATACATTTCAATTTTACACCAAAGTACTTACTGCAAACCTAATGGAAACAACTTAGATTAACTTCCCACATGATTCTGAGATATCTGAAATTGTTTCATACCTGTGCACATCAAGACAAAAAAGTTGTTTTCTCAGTGCATGCATTGCTTATACAATACAAATAGTATACATTTCACTTTCACACCAAAGCACTTACTGCAAACCTAATGGAAACACCTTAGGTTAACTTTCCACATGATTATGAGTAGTTCGAAAGTTGTTTCATGGCTGTACACATCAACAGAAAAAATTTGTTATCTCAGTGCATGCAATGCTTAGACAATACAAATAGTATACATTTCAATTTTACACCAAAGTACTTACTGCAAACCTAATGCAAACACCTTTGGTTAACTTCCCACATGAGTATGACTAGGTTTAAAGTTGTTTCATGCCTCAGTTCATCAAGACAAAAAAGTTACTTTCTCAGTGCTACTATGCTCTGACATTAAGGTAGCATACATCTCAATTTTACACCAAAGTGCTTACTGCAAACTAATGGAAACACCTTAGGTTAACTTCCCACATGATTATGAGTGGTTTGAAAGTTGTTTCATGGCTGTAAACATCAACACAAAAAAGTTGTTATCTCAGTGCATGCAATGATTAGACAATACAAATAGTATACATTTCAATTTTGCACCAAAGTACTTACTGCAAACCTAATGGAAACAACATAGATTAACTTCCCACATGATTCTGAGATGTCTGAAAGTTGTTTCATACCTGTGCACATAAAGACAAAAAAGTTGATTTCACAGTTAATAGAATGCTTTGACTTAAAAGTAGTATACATTTCAATTGTACTCAAAAGTCCTGACTGCAAACCCAATGCAAACACATTTGGTTTACTTCCCACATGAGTATGACTAGGTTTAAAGTTGTTTCATACCTCAGTTCATCAAAACAAAAAAGTTACTTTCTCAGTACTACTATGCTCTGACATTAAGGTAGTAGACATATGAATTTTACACCAAAGTACATACTGCAAACTAATGGAAACACCTTAGGTTTACTTCCCACATGATTATGAGTAGTTTGAAAGTTGTTTCATGGCTCTACACATCAACACAAAAAAGTTGTTATCTCAGTGCATGCAATGCTTTTACAATACAAATGGTATACATTTCAATTTTACACCAAAGCCCTTACTGCAAACCTAATGGAAACACCTTAGGTTAACTTCCCACATGATTCTGAGATGTCTGAAAGTTGTTTCATACCTGTGCACATAAAGACAAAAAAGTTGATTTCACAGTGAATAGAATGCTTTGACATAAAAGTAGTATACATTTCAATTGTACTCAAAAGTCCTGTCTGCAACCCTAATGCAAACACATTTGGTGAACTTCCCACATGAGTATGACTAGGTTTAAAGTTGTTTCATGCCTCAGTTCATCAAGACAATAAAGTTACTTTCTCAGTACTACTATGCTCTGACATTAAGGTAGTACACATCTGAATTTTACACCAAAGTACTTACTGCAAACTAATGCAAACACCTTAGGTTAACTTCCCACATGATTATGAGTAGTTTGAAAGTTGTTTCATGGCTGTACACATCAACACAAAAAAGTTGTTATCTCAGTGCATGCAATGTTCAGACAATACAAATAGTATACATTTCAATTTTACACCAAAGTACTTACTGCAAACCTAATGGAAACAACTTAGATTAACTTCCCACATGATTCTGAGATGTCTGAAAGTTGTTTCATACCTGTGCACATCAAGACAAAAAAGTTGTTTTCTCAGTGCATGCAATGCTTTTACAATACAAATGGTATACATTTCAATTTTACACCAAAGCACTTACTGCAAACCTAATGGAAACACCTTAGGCTAACTTTCCACATGATTATGAGTAGTTTAAAAGTTGTTTCATGGCTGTACACATCAACACAAAAAAGTTGTTATCTCAGTGCATGCAATGCTTAGACAATACAAATAGTATACATTTCAATTTTACACCAAAGCCCTTACTGCAAACCTAATGGAAACAACTTAGATTAACTTCCCACATGATTCTGAGATATCTGAAAGTTGTTTCATACCTGTGCACATCAAGACAAAAAAGTTGTTTTCTCAGTGCATGCAATGCTTTTACAAAACATATAGTATACATTTCAATTTTACACCAAAGCACTTACTGCAAATCTAATGGAAACACCTTAGGTTAACTTTCCACATGATTATGAGCAGTTTGAAAGTTGTTTCATGGCTGTACACATAAACACAAAAAAGTTGTTATCTCAGTGCATGCAATGCTTAGACAATACAAATAGTATACATTTCAATTTTACACAAAAGCACTTACTGCAAACCTAATGGAAACACTTTAGGTTAACTTCCCACATGATTCTGAGATGTCTGAAAGTTGTTTCATACCTGTGCACATAAAGACAAAAAAGTTGATTTCACAGTGAATAGAATGCTTTGACATAAAAGTAGTATACATTTCAATTGTACTCAAAAGTCCTGACTGCAAACCTAATGCAAACACATTTGGTTTACTTCCCACATGAGTATGACTAGGTTTAAAGTTGTTTCATACCTCAGTTCATCAAGACAATAAAGTTACTTTCACAGTACTACTATGCTCTGACATTAAGGTAGCACACATCTGAATTTTACACCAAAGTACTTACTGCAAACTAATGGAAACACCTTAGGTTAACTTCCCACATGATTATGAGTAGTTTGAAAGTTATTTCATGGCTGTACACATCAACACAAAAAAGTTGTTATCTCAGTGCATGCAATGCTTAGACAATACAAATAGTATACATTTCAATTTTACACCAAAGTACTTACTGCAAACCTAATGGAAACAACTTAGATTAACTTCCCACATGATTCTGAGATGTCTGAAAGTTGTTTCATACTTGTGCACATCAAGACAAAAAAGTTGTTTTCTCAGTGCATGCAATGCTTTTACAACGCAAATGGTATTCATTTCAATTTTACACCAAAGCACTTACTGCAAACCTAATGGAAACACCTTAGGCTAACTTTCCACATGATTATGAATAGTTTAAAAGTTGTTTCATGGCTGTACACATCAACACAAAAAAGTTGTTATCTCAGTGCATGCAATGCTTAGACAATACAAATAGTATATATTTCAATTTTACACCAAAGCCCTTACTGCAAACCTAATGGAAACAACTTAGATTAACTTCCCACATGATTCTGAGATATCTGAAAGTTGTTTCATACCTGTGCACATCAAGACAAAAAAGTTGTTTTCTCAGTGCATGCAATGCTTTTACAATACATATAGTATACATTTCAATTTTACACCAAAGCACTTACTGCAAACCTAAAGGAAACACCTTAGGTTAACTTTCCATATGATTATGAGTAGTTTGAAAGTTGTTTCATGGCTGTACACATAAACACAAAAAAGTTGTTATCTCAGTGCATGCAATGCTTAGACAATACAAATAGTATACATTTCAATTTTACACCAAAGCACTTACTGCAAACCTAATGGAAACACTTTAGGTTAACTTCCCACATGATTCTGAGATGTCTGAAAGTTGTTTTATACCTGTGCACATAAAGACAAAAAAGTTGATTTCACAGTGAATAGAATGCTTTGACATAAAAGTAGTATACATTTCAATTGTACTCAAAAGTCCTGACTGCAAACCTAATGCAAACACATTTGGTTTAATTCCCACATGAGTATGACTAGGTTTAAAGTTGTTTCATACCTCAGTTCATCAAGACAAAAAAGTTACTTTCTCAGTACTACTATGCTCTGACATTAAGGTAGTAGACATCTGAATTTTACACCAAAGTACATACTGCAAACTAATGGAAACACCTTAGGTTAACTTCCCACATGATTATGAGTAGTTTGAAAGTTGTTTAATGGCTGTACACATCATCACAAAAAAGTTGTTATCTCAGTGCATGCAATGCTTAGACAATACAAATAGTATACATTTCAATTTTACACCAAAGTACTTACTGCAAACCTAATGGAAACAACTTAGATTAACTTCCCAAATGATTCTGAGATTTCTGAAAGTTGTTTCATACCTGTGCACATTATGACAAAAAAGTTGTTATCTCAGTGCATGCAATGCTTAGACAATTCAAGTAGTATACATTTCAATTTTACACCAAAGCCCTTACTGCAAACCTAATGGAAAGAACTAAGATTAACTTCCCACATGATTCTGAGATATCTGAGAGTTGTTTCATACCTGTGCACATCAAGGCAAAAAAGTTGTTTTCTCAGTGCATGCAATGCTTTTACAATACATAGAGTATACATTTCAATTTTACACCAAAGCACTTACTGCAAACCTAATGGAAACACCTTAGGTTAACTTCCCACATGATTATGAGTAGTTTGAAAGTTGTTTCATGGCTGTAGACATCAAAACAAAAAACTTGTTATCTCAGTGCATGCAATGTTTAGACAATACAAATTGTATACATTTCAATTTTACACCAAAGTACTTACTGCAAACCTAATGGAAACACCTTAGGCTAACTTTCCACATGATTATGAGTAGTTTGAAAGTTGTTTCATGGCTGTACACATTAACACAAAAAAGTTGTTATCTCAGTGCATACAATGCTTAGACAATACAAATAGTATACATTTCAATTTTACACGAAAGCACTTACTGCAAACCTAATGGAAACACTTTAGGTTAACTTCCCACATGATTCTGAGATGACTGAAAGTTGTTTCATACCTGTGCACATAAAGGCAAAAAAGTTGATTTCACAGTGAATAGAATGCTTTGACTTAAAAGTAGTATACATTTCAATTGTACTCAAAAGTCCTGTCTGCAAACCTAATGGAAACACATTTGGTTAACTTCCCACATGAGTATGACTAGGTTTAAAGTTGTTTCATGCCTCAGTTCATCAAGACAATAAAGTTACTTTCTCAGTACTACTATGCTCTGACATTAAGGTAGTACACATCTGAATTTTACACCAAAGTACTTACTGCAAACAAATGGAAACACCTTCGGTTAACTTCCCACATGATTATGAGTAGTTTGAAAGTTTTTTCATGGCTGTACACATCAACAAAAAAAGTTGTTATCTCAGTGCATGCAATGCTGAGACAATACAAATAGTATACATTTCAATTTTACACCAAAGTACTTACTGCAAACCTGATGGAAACAACTTAGATTAACTTCTCACATGATTCTGAGATGTCTGAAATTTCTTTCATACCTGTGCACATCAAGACAAAAAAGTTGTTTTCCAGTGCATGCAATGCTTTTACAATACAAATGGTATACATTTCAATTTTACACCAAGCACTTACTGCAAACCTAATGGAAACACCTTAGGCTAACTTTCCACATGATTATGAGTAGTTTGAAAGTTGTTTCATGGCTGTACACATCAACACCAAAAAGTTGTTATCTCAGTGCATGCAATCCTTAGACAATACAAATAGTATACATTTCAATTTTACACCAAAGTACTTACTGCAAACCTAATGGAAACAACTTAGATTAACTTCCCACATGATTCTGAGATATCTGAAATTGTTTCATACCTGTGCACATCAAGACAAAAAAGTTGTTTTCTCAGTGCATGCATTGCTTATACAATACAAATAGTATACATTTCACTTTCACACCAAAGCACTTACTGCAAACCTAATGGAAACACCTTAGGTTAACTTTCCACATGATTATGAGTAGTTCGAAAGTTGTTTCATGGCTGTACACATCAACAGAAAAAATTTGTTATCTCAGTGCATGCAATGCTTAGACAATACAAATAGTATACATTTCAATTTTACACCAAAGTACTTACTGCAAACCTAATGCAAACACCTTTGGTTAACTTCCCACATGAGTATGACTAGGTTTAAAGTTGTTTCATGCCTCAGTTCATCAAGACAAAAAAGTTACTTTCTCAGTGCTACTATGCTCTGACATTAAGGTAGCATACATCTCAATTTTACACCAAAGTGCTTACTGCAAACTAATGGAAACACCTTAGGTTAACTTCCCACATGATTATGAGTGGTTTGAAAGTTGTTTCATGGCTGTAAACATCAACACAAAAAAGTTGTTATCTCAGTGCATGCAATGATTAGACAATACAAATAGTATACATTTCAATTTTGCACCAAAGTACTTACTGCAAACCTAATGGAAACAACATAGATTAACTTCCCACATGATTCTGAGATGTCTGAAAGTTGTTTCATACCTGTGCACATAAAGACAAAAAAGTTGATTTCACAGTGAATAGAATGCTTTGACTTAAAAGTAGTATACATTTCAATTGTACTCAAAAGTCCTGACTGCAAACCCAATGCAAACACATTTGGTTTACTTCCCACATGAGTATGACTAGGTTTAAAGTTGTTTCATACCTCAGTTCATCAAAACAAAAAAGTTACTTTCTCAGTACTACTATGCTCTGACATTAAGGTAGTAGACATATGAATTTTACACCAAAGTACATACTGCAAACTAATGGAAACACCTTAGGTTTACTTCCCACATGATTATGAGTAGTTTGAAAGTTGTTTCATGGCTCTACACATCAACACAAAAAAGTTGTTATCTCAGTGCATGCAATGCTTTTACAATACAAATGGTATACATTTCAATTTTACACCAAAGCCCTTACTGCAAACCTAATGGAAACAACTTAGATTAACTTCCCAGATGATTCTGAGACATCTGAAATTGTTTCATACCTGTGCACATCAAGACAAAAAAGTTGTTTTCTCAGTGCATGCATTGCTTATACAATACAAATAGTATACATTTCAATTTCACACCAAAGCACTTACTGCAAACCTAATGGAAACACCTTAGGTTAACTTTCCACATGATTATGAGTAGTTTGAAAGTTGTTTCATGGCTGTACACATCAACAGAAAAAAGTTGTTATCTCAGTGCATGCAATGCTTAGACAATACAAATAGTATACATTTCAATTTTACACCAAAGCACTTACTGCAAACCTAATGGAAACACCTTAGGTTAACATCCCACATGATTATGACAAGTCCGAAAGTTGTTTCTTACCTGTCCACATAAAGACAAAAAAGTTGATTTCACAGTGAATAGAATGCTTTGACACAAAAGTAGTATACATTTCAATTGTACTCAAAAGTCCTGACTGCAAACCTAATGCAAACACATTTGGTTAACTTCCCACATGAGTATGACTAGGTTTAAAGTTGTTTCATACCTCAGTTCATCAAGACAAAAAAGTTACTTCCTCAGTACTACTATGCTCTGACATTAAGGTAGTACACATCTGAATTTTACACCAAAGTGCTTACTGCAAACTAATGGAAACACCTTAGGTTAACTTCCCACATGATTATGAGTAGTTTGAAAGTTTTTTCATGGCTGTACACATCAACACAAAAAAGTTGTTATCTCAGTGCATGCAATGCTGAGACAATACAAATAGTATACATTTCAATTTTACACCAAGTACTTACTGCAAACCTGATGGAAACAACTTAGATTAACTTCTCACATGATTCTGAGATGTCCTGAAATTTCTTTCATACCTGTGCACATCAAGACAAAAAAGTTGTTTTCCAGTGCATGCAAGCTTTTACAATACAAATGGTATACATTTCAATTTTACACCAAAGCACTTACTGCAAACCTAATGGAAACACCTTAGGCTAACTTTCCACATGATTATGAGTAGTTTGAAAGTTGTTTCATGGCTGTACACATCAACACAAAAAAGTTGTTATCTCAGTGCATGCAATGCTTAGACAATACAAATAGTATACATTTCAATTTTACACCAAAGCCCTTACTGCAACCTAATGGAAACAACTTAGATTAACTTCCCACATGATTCTGAGATATCTGAAATTGTTTCATACCTGTGCACATCAAGACAAAAAATTTGTTTTCTCAGTGCATGCATTTCTTATACAATACAAATAGAATACATTTCAATTTCACACCAAAGCACTTACTGCAAACCTAACGGAAACAACATAGATTAACTGCCCACATGATTCTGAGATGTCTGAAACTTGTTTCATACCTGTGCACATAAAGACAAAAAAGTTGATTTCACAGTGAATAGAATGCTTTGACATAAAAGTAGTATACATTTCAATTGTACTCAAAAGTCCTGACTGCAAACCTAATGCAAACACATTTGGTTTAATTCCCACATGAGTATGACTAGGTTTAAAGTTGTTTCATACCTCAGTTCATCAAGACAAAAAAGTTACTTTCTCAGTACTACTATGCTCTGACATTAAGGTAGTAGACATCTGAATTTTACACCAAAGTACATACTGCAAACTAATGGAAACACCTTAGGTTAACTTCCCACATGATTATGAGTAGTTTGAAAGTTGTTTCATGGCTGTACACATCATCACAAAAAAGTTGTTATCTCAGTGCATGCAATGCTTAGACAATACAAATAGTATACATTTCAATTTTACACCAAAGTACTTACTGCAAACGTAATGGAAACAACTTAGATTAACTTCCCAAATGATTCTGAGATTTCTGAAAGTTGTTTCATACCTGTGCACATTATGACAAAAAAGTTGTTATCTCAGTGCATGCAATGCTTAGACAATTCAAGTAGTATACATTTCAATTTTACACCAAAGCCCTTACTGCAAACCTAATGGAAACAACTAAGATTAACTTCCCACATGATTCTGAGATGTCTGAAAGTTGTTTCATACCTGTGCACATCAAGACAAAATAGTTGTTTACTCAGTGCATGCAATGCTTTTACAATACAAATAGTATACATTTCAATTTTACACCAAAGCACTTACTGCAAACCTAATGGAAACACCTTAGGTTAACTTCCCACATGATTATGAGTAGTTTGAAAGTTGTTTCATGGCTGTACACATTAACACAAAAAAGTTGTTATCTCAGTGCATGCAATGCTTAGACAATACAAATAGTATACATTTCAATTTTACACCAAAGCACTTACTGCAAACCTAATGGAAACACTTTAGGTTAACTTCCCACATGATTCTGAGATGACTGAAAGTTGTTTCATACCTGTGCACATAAAGGCAAAAAAGTTGATTTCACAGTGAATAGAATGCTTTGACTTAAAAGTAGTATACATTTCAATTTTACACCAAGTACTTACTGCAAACCTAATGGAAACAACTTAGATTAACTTCCCACATGATTCTGAGATATCTGAAATTGTTTCATACCTGTGCACATCAAGACAAAAAAGTTGTTTTCTCAGTGCATGCATTGCTTATACAATACAAATAGTATACATTTCACTTTCACACCAAAGCACTTACTGCAAACCTAATGGAAACACCTTAGGTTAACTTTCCACATGATTATGAGTAGTTCGAAAGTTGTTTCATGGCTGTACACATCAACAGAAAAAATTTGTTATCTCAGTGCATGCAGTGCTTAGACAATACAAATAGTATACATTTCAATTTTACACCAAAGCACTTACTGCAAACCTAATGGAAACACTTTAGGTTAACTTCCCACATGATTCTGAGATGTCTGAAAGTTGTTTCTTACCTGTGCACATAAAGACAAAAAAGTTGATTTCACAGTGAATAGAATGCTTTCACACAAAAGTAGTATACATTTCAATTGTACTCAAAAGTCCTGACTGCAAACCTAATGCAAACACCTTTGGTTAACTTCCCACATGAGTATGACTAGGTTTAAAGTTGTTTCATGACTCAGTTCATGAAGACAAAAAAGTTACTTTCTCAGTGCTACTATGCTCTGACATTAAGGTAGCATACATCTCAATTTTACACCAAAGTGCTTACTGCAAACTAATGGAAACACCTTAGGTTAACTTCCCACATGATTATGAGTGGTTTGAAAGTTGTTTCATGGCTGTACACATCAACACAAAAAAGTTGTTATCTCAGTGCATGCAATGATTAGACAATACAAATAGTATACATTTCAATTTTGCACCAAAGTACTTACTGCAAACCTAATGGAAACAACATAGATTAACTTCCCACATGATTCTGAGATGTCTGAAAGTTGTTTCATACCTGTGCACATTAAGACAAAAAAGTTGTTTTCCCAGTGCATGCAATGCTTTTACAATACATATAGTAAACAGTTCAATTTTACACCAAAGCACTTACTGCAAACCTAACGGAAACAACATAGATTAACTGCCCACATGATTCTGAGATGTCTGAAACTTGTTTCATACCTGTGCACATAAAGACAAAAAAGTTGATTTCACAGTGAATAGAATGCTTTGACATAAAAGTAGTATACATTTCAATTGTACTCAAAAGTCCTGACTGCAAACCTAATGCAAACACATTTGGTTTAATTCCCACATGAGTATGACTAGGTTTAAAGTTGTTTCATACCTCAGTTCATCAAGACAAAAAAGTTACTTTCTCAGTACTACTATGCTCTGACATTAAGGTAGTAGACATCTGAATTTTACACCAAAGTACATACTGCAAACTAATGGAAACACCTTAGGTTAACTTCCCACATGATTATGAGTAGTTTGAAAGTTGTTTCATGGCTGTACACATCATCACAAAAAAGTTGTTATCTCAGTGCATGCAATGCTTAGACAATACAAATAGTATACATTTCAATTTTACACCAAAGTACTTACTGCAAACGTAATGGAAACAACTTAGATTAACTTCCCAAATGATTCTGAGATTTCTGAAAGTTGTTTCATACCTGTGCACATTATGACAAAAAAGTTGTTATCTCAGTGCATGCAATGCTTAGACAATTCAAGTAGTATACATTTCAATTTTACACCAAAGCCCTTACTGCAAACCTAATGGAAACAACTAAGATTAACTTCCCACATGATTCTGAGATATCTGAGAGTTGTTTCATACTGTGCACATCAAGGCAAAAAAGTTGTTTTCTCAGTGCATGCAATGCTTTTACAATACATAGAGTATACATTTCAATTTTACACCAAAGCACTTACTGCAAACCTAATGGAAACACCTTAGGTTAACTTCCCACATGATTATGAGTAGTTTGAAAGTTGTTTCATGGCTGTAGACATCAAAACAAAAAACTTGTTATCTCAGTGCATGCAATGTTTAGACAATACAAATTGTATACATTTCAATTTTACACCAAAGTACTTACTGCAAACCTAATGGAAACACCTTAGGCTAACTTTCCACATGATTATGAGTAGTTTGAAAGTTGTTTCATGGCTGTACACATTAACACAAAAAAGTTGTTATCTCAGTGCATACAATGCTTAGACAATACAAATAGTATACATTTCAATTTTACACGAAAGCACTTACTGCAAACCTAATGGAAACACTTTAGGTTAACTTTCCACATGATTCTGAGATGACTGAAAGTTGTTTCATACCTGTGCACATAAAGGCAAAAAAGTTGATTTCACAGTGAATAGAATGCTTTGACTTAAAAGTAGTATACATTTCAATTGTACTCAAAAGTCCTGTCTGCAAACCTAATGGAAACACATTTGGTTAACTTCCCACATGAGTATGACTAGGTTTAAAGTTGTTTCATGCCTCAGTTCATCAAGACAATAAAGTTACTTTCTCAGTACTACTATGCTCTGACATTAAGGTAGTACACATCTGAATTTTACACCAAAGTACTTACTGCAAACAAATGGAAACACCTTCGGTTAACTTCCCACATGATTATGAGTAGTTAGAAAGTTGTTTCATGGCTGTACACATCAACACCAAAAAGTTGTTATCTCAGTGCATGCAATCCTTAGACAATACAAATAGTATACATTTCAATTTTACACCAAAGTACTTACTGCAAACCTAATGGAAACAACTTAGATTAACTTCCCACATGATTCTGAGATATCTGAAATTGTTTCATACCTGTGCACATCAAGACAAAAAAGTTGTTTTCTCAGTGCATGCATTGCTTATACAATACAAATAGTATTACATTTCACTTTCACACCAAAGCACTTACTGCAAACCTAATGGAAACACCTTAGGTTAACTTTCCACATGATTATGAGTAGTTCGAAAGTTGTTTCATGGCTGTACACATCAACAGAAAAAATTTGTTATCTCAGTGCATGCAATGCTTAGACAATACAAATAGTATACATTTCAATTTTACACCAAAGTACTTACTGCAAACCTAATGCAAACACCTTTGGTTAACTTCCCACATAGTATGACTAGGTTTAAAGTTGTTTCATGCCTCAGTTCATCAAGACAAAAAAGTTACTTTCTCAGTGCTACTATGCTCTGACATTAAGGTAGCATACATCTCAATTTTACACCAAAGTGCTTACTGCAAACTAATGGAAACACCTTAGGTTAACTTCCCACATGATTATGAGTGGTTTGAAAGTTGTTTCATGGCTGTAAACATCAACACAAAAAAGTTGTTATCTCAGTGCATGCAATGCTTAGACAATACAAATAGTATACATTTCAATTTTACACCAAAGCACTTACTGCAAACCTAATGGAAACACCATAGGTTAACTTCCCACATGATTCTGAGATGTCTGAAAGTTGTTTCATACCTGTGCACATAAAGACAAAAAAGTTGATTTCACAGTGAATAGAATGCTTTGACATAAAAGTAGTATACATTTCAATTGTACTCAAAAGTCCTGTCTGCAACC
>NW_027276331.1:0-41282 GCF_030028105.1 Mobula birostris | reverse complement strand
GACAGGAGATACAGGGCATGAGTTTCAGGGCATGAGTTTCAGGGCAGGAGTTTCAGGGCAGGAGTTTTAGGGCATGAGTTTCAGTGCATGAGTTTTAGGGCAGGAGTTTCAGGGTATGTGATTTAGGGCATGAGTTTCAGGGAATGAGATTCAGGGCTTGAGTTTCAGGGCATGAGGTTCAGGGCATGAGTTTCAGGTCATGAGATTCAGGACATGAGTTTCAGTCCAGGAACTTGAGGGCATGAGATTCAGTGCATGAGTTTCAGGGCTGGAGTTTCAGGGTATGTGATTTAGGGCATGAGTTTCAGGGCATGAGTTTCAGGGCATGAGATTCAGGGCATGAGTTTCAGTGCAGGAACTTGAGGGCATGAGATTCAGTGCACGAGTTTCAGAGCATGAGATTCAGGGCATGAGATTCAGGGCATGATTTTCAGGGCAGGAGATTCAGGGCAGGTGTTTCAGGGCATGAGATTCAGGGCATGAGTTTCAGGACAGGAGATTCAGGGCATGAGTTTCAGGGCATGAGTTTCAGGGCAGGAGTTTCAGGGCATGTGATTCAGGGCGTGAGTTTCAGGATATGAGATTCATGGCGTGAGTTTCAGTGCAGGAGTTTCAGGGCATGAGATTCAGGGCATGAGTTTCAGGGTAGGTGATTCAGGGCAGGAGTTTCAGGACATGAGATTCAGGGCATGAGTTTCAGTGCAGGAACTTGAGGTCATGAGATTCAGTGCACGACTTTCAGAGCGTGAGATTCAGGGCATGAGATTCAGGGCATGAGCTTTAGGACAGGAGATTCAGGGCATGAGTTTCAGGGCATGAGTTTCAGGGCATGAGTTTCAGGGCAGGAGTTTTAGGGCATGAGTTTCGGTGCATGAGTTTTAGGGCAGGAGTTTCAGGGTATGTGATTTAGGGCATGAGTTTCAGGGAATGAGATTCAGGGCTTGAGTTTCAGGGCATGAGGTTCAGGGCATGAGTTTCAGGTCATGAGATTCAGGGCATGAGTTTCAGTCCAGGAACTTGAGGGCATGAGATTCAGTGCATGAGTTTCAGAGCATGAGATTCAGGGCATGATTTTCAGGGCAGGAGATTCAGGGCAGGTGTTTCAGTGCAGGAGTTTCAGGGCATGAGATTCAGGGCATGAGATTCAGGGCATGAGTTTCAGGACAGGAGATTCAGGGCTTGAGTTTCAGGGCATGAGTTTCAGGGCAGGAGTTTCAGGGCATGTGATTCAGGGCGTGAGTTTCAGGATATGAGATTCATGGCATGAGTTTCAGTGCAGGAGTTTTAGGGCATGAGTTTTAGGACAGAAGATTCAGGGCATGAGTTTCAGGGCATGAGTTTCAGGGCAGGAGTTTCAGGGCAGGAGTTTTAGGGCATGAGTTTCAGTGCATGAGTTTCAGGGCAGGAGTTTCAGGGTATGTGATTTAGGGCATGAGTTTCAGGGCATGAGATTCAGGGCTTGAGTTTCAGGGCATGAGGTTCAGGGCATGAGTTTCAGGTCATGAGATTCAGGGCATGAGTTTCAGTCCAGGAACTTGAGGGCATGAGATTCAGTGCATGAGTTTCAGAGCATGAGATTCAGGGCATGGGATTCAGTGCATGATTTTCAGGGCAGGAGATTCAGAGCAGGTGTTTCAGTGCAGGAGTTTCAGGGCATGAGATTCAGGGCATGAGATTCAGGGCATGAGTTTCAGGGCATGAGTTTCAGGGCAGGAGTTTCAGAGCATGTGATTCAGGGCGTGAGTTTCAGGATATGAGATTCATGGCATGAGTTTCAGTGCAGGAGTTTCAGGGCATGACATTCAGGGCATGAGTTTCAGTGCATGAGTTTGAGGGCAGGAGTTTCAGGGCATGAGATTCAGGGCATGAATTTCAGGGCATGAGATCAGGGCAGGTATTTCAGGGAATGTAATTCAGGGCATGAGATTCTGGGCAGATGATTCAGGGCAGGAGTTTTAGGGCATGTGATTCAGGGCATGAGTTTCAGTGCATGAGTTTCAGGGCAGGAGTTTCAGGGTATGTGATTTAGGGCATGAGTTTCAGGGCATGAGATTCAGGGCTTGAGTTTCAGGGCATGAGGTTCAGGGCATGAGTTTCAGGGCATGAGATTCAGGGCATGAGTTTCAGTGCAGGAACTTGAGGGCATGAGATTCAGTGCACGAGTTTCAGAGCATGAGATTCAGGGCATGAGATTCAGGGCATGATTTTCAGGGCAGGAGATTCAGGGCAGGTGTTTCAGTGCAGGAGTTTCAGGGCATAAGATTCAGGGCATGAGATTCAGGGCATGAGTTTCAGGACAGGAGATTCAGGGCATGAGTTTCAGGACATGAGTTTCAGGGCATGAGTTTCAGAGCAGGAGTTTCAGGGCATGTGATTCAGGGCGTGAGTTTCAGGATATGAGATTCATGGCATGAGTTTCAGTGCAGGAGTTTCAGGGCATGAGATTCAGAGCATGAGTTTCAGGGTAGGTGATTCAGGGCAGGAGGTTCAGGACATGAGATTCAGGGCATGAGTTTCAGTGCAGGAACTTGAGGTCATGAGATTCAGTGCACGAGTTTCAGAGCATGAGATTCAGGGCATGAGATTCAGGGCATGAGTTTCAGGGCAGGAGATTCAGGGCAGGTGTTTCACTGCAAGAGTTTCAGGGCATGAGATTCAGGGCATGAGATTCAGGGCATGAGATTTAGTACAGGAGATTCAGTGCATGAGTTTCAGGGCATGAGTTTCAGGGCAGGAGTTGTAGGGCATGTGATTCAGGGCATGAGTTTCAGTGCATGAGTTTCAGGGCAGGAGTTTCTGGGTATGTGATTTAGGGCATGAGTTTCAGGGCATGAGATTCAGGGCTTGAGTTTCAGGGCATGAGGTTCAGGGCATGAGTTTCAGGTCATGAGATTCAGGGCATGAGTTTCAGTCCAGGAACTTGAGGGCATGAGATTCAGGGCATGAGATTCAGGGCATGAGTTTGAGGGCATGAGTTTCAGGGCATAAGTTTCAGGACATGAGTTTCAGGGAATGAGATTCAGGACAGAAGTTTCAGGGCATGTAATTCAGGGCGTGAGTTTCAGGATATGAGATTCATGGCATGAGTTTCAGTGCAAGAGTTTCAGGGCATGAGATTCAGGGCATGAGTTTCAGGGCATGAGATTCAGGACAGCAGTTTCAAGGCATGAGATTCAGGGCATGAGTTTCAGTGCATGAGTTTGAGGGCAGGAGTTTCAAGGCATGAGATTCAGGGCATGAGTTTCAGTGCATGAGTTTGAGGGCAGGAGTTTCAGGGCATGAGATTCAGGGCATGAGTTTCAGGGCATGAGATTCAGGGCAGGTATTTCAGGGCATGTAATTCAGGGCATGAGTTTCTGGGCAGATGATTCAGGGCAGGAGTTTTAGGGCATGTGATTCAGGGCATGAGTTTCAGTGCATGAGTTTCAGGGCAGGAGTTTCAGGGTATGTGATTTAGGGCATGAGTTTCAGGGCATGAGGTTCAGGGCATGAGTTTCAGGGCATGAGATTCAGGGCATGAGTTTCAGTGCAGGAACTTGAGGGCATGAGATTCAGTGCACGAGTTTCAGAGCATGAGATTCTGGGCATGAGATTCAGGGCATGATTTTCAGGGCAGGAGATTCAGGGCAGGTGTTTCAGGGCATGAGATTCAGGGCATGAGTTTCAGGGCAGGAGATTCAGGGCATGAGTTTCAGGGCATGAGTTTCAGGGCAGGAGTTTCAGGGCAGGAGTTGTAGGGCATGAGTTTCAGTACATGAGTTTCAGGGCAGGAGTTTCAGGGTATGTGATTTAGGGCATGAGTTTCAGGGCATGAGATTCAGGGCTTGAGTTTCAGGGCATGAGGTTCAGGGCATGAGTTTCAGGTCATGAGATTCAGGGCATGAGTTTCAGTCCAGGAAATTGAGGGCATGAGTTTCAGTGCAGGAGTTTCAGGGCATGAGTTTCAGTACATGAGTTTCAGGGCAGGAGTTTCAGGGTATGTGATTTAGGGCATGAGTTTCAGGGCATGAGATTCAGGGCTTGAGTTTCAGGGCATGAGGTTCAGGGCATGAGTTTCAGTCCAGGAAATTGAGGGCATGAGATTCAGTGCATGATTTTCAGGGCAGGAGATTCAGAGCAGGTGTTTCAGTGCAGGAGTTTCAGGGCATGAGATTCAGGGCATGAGATTCAGGGCATGAGTGTCAGGGCATGAGTTTCAGGGCAGGAGTTTCAGAGCATGTGATTCAGGGCGTGAGTTTCAGGATATGAGATTCAGAGCACGTGATTCAGGGCGTGAGTTTCAGGATATGAGATTCATGGCATGAGTTTCAGTGCAGGAGTTTCAGGGCATGAGATTCAGGGCATGAGTTTCAGTGCATGAGTTTGAGGGCAGGAGTTTCAAGGCATGAGATTCAGGGCATGAGTTTCAGTGCATGAGTTTGAGGGAAGGAGTTTCAGGGCATGAGATTCAGGGCATGAGTTTCAGGGCATGAGATCAGGGCAGGTATTTCAGGGCATGTAATTCAGGGCATGAGATACTGGGCATATGATTCAGGGCAGGAGTTTTAGGGCATGTGATTCAGGGCATGAGTTTCAGTGCGTGAGTTTCAGGGCAGGAGTTTCAGGGTACGTGATTTAGGGCATGAGTTTCAGGGCATGAGATTCAGGGCTTGAGTTTCAGGGCATGAGGTTCAGGGCATGATTTTCAGGGCATGAGATTCAGGGCATGAGTTTCAGTGCAGGAACTTGAGGGCATGAGATACAGTGCACGAGTTTCAGAGCATGAGATTCAGGGCATGAGATTCAGGGCATGATTTTCAGGGCAGGAGATTCAGGGCAGGTGTTTCAGTGCAGGAGTTTCAGGGCATGAGATTCAGGGCATGAGATTCAGGGCATGAGTTTCAGGACAGGAGATTCAGGGCATGAGTTTCAGGACATGAGTTTCAGGGCATGAGTTTCAGGGCAGGAGTTTCAGGGCATGTGATTCAGGGCGTGAGTTTCAGGATATGAGATTCATGGCATGAGTTTCAGTGCAGGAGTTTCAGGGCATGAGATTCAGAGCATGAGTTTCAGGGTAGGTGATTCAGGGCAGGAGTTTCAGGGCATGAGATTCAGGGCATGAGTTTCAGGGCAGGAGATTCAGGGCATGAGTTTCAGGGCATGAGTTTCAGGGCAGGAGTTTCAGGGCAGGAGTTGTAGGGCATGAGTTTCAGTACATGAGTTTCAGGGCAGGAGTTTCAGGGTATGTGATTTAGGGCATGAGTTTCAGGGCATGAGATTCAGGGCTTGAGTTTCAGGGCATGAGGTTCAGGGCATGAGTTTCAGGTCATGAGATTCAGGGCATGAGTTTCAGTCCAGGAAATTGAGGGCATGAGATTCAGTGCATGAGTTTCAGAGCATGAGATTCAGGGCATGAGATTCAGTGCATGATTTTCAGGGCAGGAGATTCAGAGCAGGTGTTTCAGTGCAGGAGTTTCAGGGCATGAGATTCAGGGCATGAGATTCAGGGCATGAGTTTCAGGGCATGAGTTTCAGAGCAGGAGTTTCAGAGCATGTGATTCAGGGCGTGAGTTTCAGGATATGAGATTCAGAGCATGTGATTCAGGGCGTGAGTTTCAGGATATGAGATTCATGGCATGAGTTTCAGTGCAGGAGTTTCAGGGCATGAGATTCAGGGCATGAGTTTCAGTGCATGAGTTTGAGGGCAGGAGTTTCAAGGCATGAGATTCACGGCATGAGTTTCAGTGCATGAGTTTGAGGGAAGGAGTTTCAGGGCATGAGATTCAGGGCATGAGTTTCAGGGCATGAGATCAGGGCAGGTATTTCAGGGCATGTAATTCAGGGCATGAGATACTGGGCATATGATTCAGGGCAGGAGTTTTAGGGCATGTGATTCAGGGCATGAGTTTCAGTGCGTGAGTTTCAGGGCAGGAGTTTCAGGGTATGTGATTTAGGGCATGAGTTTCAGGGCATGAGATTCAGGGCTTGAGTTTCAGGGCATGAGGTTCAGGGCATGAGTTTCAGGGCATGAGATTCAGGGCATGAGTTTCAGTGCAGGAACTTGAGGGCATGAGATACAGTGCACGAGTTTCAGAGCATGAGATTCAGGGCATGAGATTCAGGGCATGATTTTCAGGGCAGGAGATTCAGGGCAGGTGTTTCAGTGCAGGAGTTTCAGGGCATGAGATTCAGGGCATGAGATTCAGGGCATGAGTTTCAGGACAGGAGATTCAGGGCATGAGTTTCAGGACATGAGTTTCAGGGCATGAGTTTCAGGGCAGGAGTTTCAGGGCATGTGATTCAGGGCGTGAGTTTCAGGATATGAGATTCATAGCATGAGTTTCAGTGCAGGAGTTTCAGGGCATGAGATTCAGAGCATGAGTTTCAGGGTAGGTGATTCAGGGCAGGAGTTTCAGGACATGAGATTCAGGGCATGAGTTTCAGTGCAGGAACTTGAGGTCATGAGATTCAGTGCACGAGTTTCAGAGCATGAGATTCAGGGCATGAGATTCAGGGCATGAGTTTCAGGGCAGGAGATTCAGGGCAGGTGTTTCACTGCAAGAGTTTCAGGGCATGAGATTCAGGGCATGAGATTTAGTACAGGAGATTCAGTGCATGATTTTCAGGGCATGAGTTTCAGGACATGAGTTTCAGGGAATGAGATTCAGGACATGAGTTTCAGGGCATGAGTTTCAGTGCAGGAACTTGAGGGCATGAGATTCAGGACATGAGTTTCAGGACAGGAGATTCAGGGCATGAGTTTCAGGGCATGAGTTTCAGGGCATGAGTTTCAGGGCAGAAGTTTCAGGGCATGTAATTCAGGGCGTGAGTTTCAGGATATGAGATTCATGGCATGAGTTTCAGTGCAGGAGTTTCAGGGCATGAGATTCAGGGCATGAGTTTCAGGGCATGAGATTCAGGACAGCAGTTTCAAGGCATGAGTTTCAGGGCATGAGTTTCAGTGCATGAGTTTGAGGGCAGGAGTTTCAAGGCATGAGATTCAGGGCATGAGTTTCAGTGCATGAGTTTGAGGGCAGGAGTTTCAGGGCATGAGATTCAGGGCATGAGTTTCAGGGCATGAGATTCAGGGCAGGTATTTCAGGGCATGTAATTCAGGGCATGTGTTTTTTTGGCAGATGATTCAGGGCAGGAGTTTTAGGGCATGTGATTCAGGGCATGAGTTTCAGTGCATGAGTTTCAGGGCATGAGGTTCAGGGCATGAGTTTCAGGTCATGAGATTCAGGGCATGAGTTTCAGTCCAGGAACTTGAGGGCATGAGATTCAGTGCATGAGTTTCAGAGCATGAGATTCAGGGCATGATTTTCAGGGCAGGAGATTCAGGGCAGGTGTTTCAGTGCAGGAGTTTCAGGGCATGAGATTCAGGGCATGAGATTCAGGGCATGAGTTTCAGGACAGGAGATTCAGGGCATGAGTTTCAGGGCATGAGTTTCAGTGCAGGAGTTTCAGGGCATGTGATTCAGGGTGTAAGTTTCAGGATATGAGATTCATGGCATGAGTTTCAGTGCAGGAGTTTCAGGGCATGAGATTCAGGGCATGAGTTTTAGGACAGGAGATACAGGGCATGAGTTTCAGGGCATGAGTTTCAGGGCAGGAGTTTCAGGGCAGGAGTTTTAGGGCATGAGTTTCAGTGCATGAGTTTTAGGGCAGGAGTTTCAGGGTATGTGATTTAGGGCATGAGTTTCAGGGAATGAGATTCAGGGCTTGAGTTTCAGGGCATGAGGTTCAGGGCATGAGTTTCAGGTCATGAGATTCAGGACATGAGTTTCAATCCAGGAACTTGAGGGCATGAGATTCAGTGCATGAGTTTCAGGGCTGGAGTTTCAGGGTATGTGATTTAGGGCATGAGTTTCAGGGCATGAGTTTCAGGGCATGAGATTCAGGGCATGAGTTTCAGTGCAGGAACTTGAGGGCATGAGATTCAGTGCACGAGTTTCAGAGCATGAGATTCAGGGCATGAGATTCAGGGCATGATTTTCAGGGCAGGAGATTCAGGGCAGGTGTTTCAGGGCATGAGATTCAGGGCATGAGTTTCAGGACAGGAGATTCAGGGCATGAGTTTCAGGGCATGAGTTTCAGGGCAGGAGTTTCAGGGCATGTGATTCAGGGCGTGAGTTTCAGGATATGAGATTCATGGCGTGAGTTTCAGTGCAGGAGTTTCAGGGCATGAGATTCAGGGCATGAGTTTCAGGGTAGGTGATTCAGGGCATGAGTTTCAGGACATGAGATTCAGGGCATGAGTTTCAGTGCAGGAACTTGAGGTCATGAGATTCAGTGCACGACTTTCAGAGCGTGAGATTCAGGGCATGAGATTCAGGGCATGAGCTTTAGGACAGGAGATTCAGGGCATGAGTTTCAGGGCATGAGTTTCAGGGCATGAGTTTCAGGGCAGGAGTTTTAGGGCATGAGTTTCGGTGCATGAGTTTTAGGGCAGGAGTTTCAGGGTATGTGATTTAGGGCATGAGTTTCAGGGAATGAGATTCAGGGCTTGAGTTTCAGGGCATGAGGTTCAGGGCATGAGTTTCAGGTCATGAGATTCAGGGCATGAGTTTCAGTCCAGGAACTTGAGGGCATGAGATTCAGTGCATGAGTTTCAGAGCATGAGATTCAGGGCATGATTTTCAGGGCAGGAGATTCAGGGCAGGTGTTTCAGTGCAGGAGTTTCAGGGCATGAGATTCAGGGCATGAGATTCAGGGCATGAGTTTCAGGACAGGAGATTCAGGGCTTGAGTTTCAGGGCATGAGTTTCAGGGCAGGAGTTTCAGGGCATGTGATTCAGGGCGTGAGTTTCAGGATATGAGATTCATGGCATGAGTTTCAGTGCAGGAGTTTTAGGGCATGAGTTTTAGGACAGAAGATTCAGGGCATGAGTTTCAGGGCATGAGTTTCAGGGCAGGAGTTTCAGGGCAGGAGTTTTAGGGCATGAGTTTCAGTGCATGAGTTTCAGGGCAGGAGTTTCAGGGTATGTGATTTAGGGCATGAGTTTCAGGGCATGAGATTCAGGGCTTGAGTTTCAGGGCATGAGGTTCAGGGCATGAGTTTCAGGTCATGAGATTCAGGGCATGAGTTTCAGTCCAGGAACTTGAGGGCATGAGATTCAGTGCATGAGTTTCAGAGCATGAGATTCAGGGCATGGGATTCAGTGCATGATTTTCAGGGCAGGAGATTCAGAGCAGGTGTTTCAGTGCAGGAGTTTCAGGGCATGAGATTCAGGGCATGAGATTCAGGGCATGAGTTTCAGGGCATGAGTTTCAGGGCAGGAGTTTCAGAGCATGTGATTCAGGGCGTGAGTTTCAGGATATGAGATTCATGGCATGAGTTTCAGTGCAGGAGTTTCAGGGCATGACATTCAGGGCATGAGTTTCAGTGCATGAGTTTGAGGGCAGGAGTTTCAGGGCATGAGATTCAGGGCATGAATTTCAGGGCATGAGATCAGGGCAGGTATTTCAGGGAATGTAATTCAGGGCATGAGATTCTGGGCAGATGATTCAGGGCAGGAGTTTTAGGGCATGTGATTCAGGGCATGAGTTTCAGTGCATGAGTTTCAGGGCAGGAGTTTCAGGGTATGTGATTTAGGGCATGAGTTTCAGGGCATGAGATTCAGGGCTTGAGTTTCAGGGCATGAGGTTCAGGGCATGAGTTTCAGGGCATGAGATTCAGGGCATGAGTTTCAGTGCAGGAACTTGAGGGCATGAGATTCAGTGCACGAGTTTCAGAGCATGAGATTCAGGGCATGAGATTCAGGGCATGATTTTCAGGGCAGGAGATTCAGGGCAGGTGTTTCAGTGCAGGAGTTTCAGGGCATAAGATTCAGGGCATGAGATTCAGGGCATGAGTTTCAGGACAGGAGATTCAGGGCATGAGTTTCAGGACATGAGTTTCAGGGCATGAGTTTCAGAGCAGGAGTTTCAGGGCATGTGATTCAGGGCGTGAGTTTCAGGATATGAGATTCATGGCATGAGTTTCAGTGCAGGAGTTTCAGGGCATGAGATTCAGAGCATGAGTTTCAGGGTAGGTGATTCAGGGCAGGAGGTTCAGGACATGAGATTCAGGGCATGAGTTTCAGTGCAGGAACTTGAGGTCATGAGATTCAGTGCACGAGTTTCAGAGCATGAGATTCAGGGCATGAGATTCAGGGCATGAGTTTCAGGGCAGGAGATTCAGGGCAGGTGTTTCACTGCAAGAGTTTCAGGGCATGAGATTCAGGGCATGAGATTCAGGGCATGAGATTTAGTACAGGAGATTCAGTGCATGAGTTTCAGGGCATGAGTTTCAGGGCAGGAGTTGTAGGGCATGTGATTCAGGGCATGAGTTTCAGTGCATGAGTTTCAGGGCAGGAGTTTCTGGGTATGTGATTTAGGGCATGAGTTTCAGGGCATGAGATTCAGGGCTTGAGTTTCAGGGCATGAGGTTCAGGGCATGAGTTTCAGGTCATGAGATTCAGGGCATGAGTTTCAGTCCAGGAACTTGAGGGCATGAGATTCAGGGCATGAGATTCAGGGCATGAGTTTGAGGGCATGAGTTTCAGGGCATAAGTTTCAGGACATGAGTTTCAGGGAATGAGATTCAGGACAGAAGTTTCAGGGCATGTAATTCAGGGCGTTAGTTTCAGGATATGAGATTCATGGCATGAGTTTCAGTGCAAGAGTTTCAGGGCATGAGATTCAGGGCATGAGTTTCAGGGCATGAGATTCAGGACAGCAGTTTCAAGGCATGAGATTCAGGGCATGAGTTTCAGTGCATGAGTTTGAGGGCAGGAGTTTCAAGGCATGAGATTCAGGGCATGAGTTTCAGTGCATGAGTTTGAGGGCAGGAGTTTCAGGGCATGAGATTCAGGGCATGAGTTTCAGGGCATGAGATTCAGGGCAGGTATTTCAGGGCATGTAATTCAGGGCATGAGTTTCTGGGCAGATGATTCAGGGCAGGAGTTTTAGGGCATGTGATTCAGGGCATGAGTTTCAGTGCATGAGTTTCAGGGCAGGAGTTTCAGGGTATGTGATTTAGGGCATGAGTTTCAGGGCATGAGGTTCAGGGCATGAGTTTCAGGGCATGAGATTCAGGGCATGAGTTTCAGTGCAGGAACTTGAGGGCATGAGATTCAGTGCACGAGTTTCAGAGCATGAGATTCTGGGCATGAGATTCAGGGCATGATTTTCAGGGCAGGAGATTCAGGGCAGGTGTTTCAGGGCATGAGATTCAGGGCATGAGTTTCAGGGCAGGAGATTCAGGGCATGAGTTTCAGGGCATGAGTTTCAGGGCAGGAGTTTCAGGGCAGGAGTTGTAGGGCATGAGTTTCAGTACATGAGTTTCAGGGCAGGAGTTTCAGGGTATGTGATTTAGGGCATGAGTTTCAGGGCATGAGATTCAGGGCTTGAGTTTCAGGGCATGAGGTTCAGGGCATGAGTTTCAGGTCATGAGATTCAGGGCATGAGTTTCAGTCCAGGAAATTGAGGGCATGAGTTTCAGTGCAGGAGTTTCAGGGCATGAGTTTCAGTACATGAGTTTCAGGGCAGGAGTTTCAGGGTATGTGATTTAGGGCATGAGTTTCAGGGCATGAGATTCAGGGCTTGAGTTTCAGGGCATGAGGTTCAGGGCATGAGTTTCAGTCCAGGAAATTGAGGGCATGAGATTCAGTGCATGATTTTCAGGGCAGGAGATTCAGAGCAGGTGTTTCAGTGCAGGAGTTTCAGGGCATGAGATTCAGGGCATGAGATTCAGGGCATGAGTTTCAGGGCATGAGTTTCAGGGCAGGAGTTTCAGAGCATGTGATTCAGGGCGTGAGTTTCAGGATATGAGATTCAGAGCACGTGATTCAGGGCGTGAGTTTCAGGATATGAGATTCATGGCATGAGTTTCAGTGCAGGAGTTTCAGGGCATGAGATTCAGGGCATGAGTTTCAGTGCATGAGTTTGAGGGCAGGAGTTTCAAGGCATGAGATTCAGGGCATGAGTTTCAGTGCATGAGTTTGAGGGAAGGAGTTTCAGGGCATGAGATTCAGGGCATGAGTTTCAGGGCATGAGATCAGGGCAGGTATTTCAGGGCATGTAATTCAGGGCATGAGATACTGGGCATATGATTCAGGGCAGGAGTTTTAGGGCATGTGATTCAGGGCATGAGTTTCAGTGCGTGAGTTTCAGGGCAGGAGTTTCAGGGTATGTGATTTAGGGCATGAGTTTCAGGGCATGAGATTCAGGGCTTGAGTTTCAGGGCATGAGGTTCAGGGCATGATTTTCAGGGCATGAGATTCAGGGCATGAGTTTCAGTGCAGGAACTTGAGGGCATGAGATACAGTGCACGAGTTTCAGAGCATGAGATTCAGGGCATGAGATTCAGGGCATGATTTTCAGGGCAGGAGATTCAGGGCAGGTGTTTCAGTGCAGGAGTTTCAGGGCATGAGATTCAGGGCATGAGATTCAGGGCATGAGTTTCAGGACAGGAGATTCAGGGCATGAGTTTCAGGACATGAGTTTCAGGGCATGAGTTTCAGGGCAGGAGTTTCAGGGCATGTGATTCAGGGCGTGAGTTTCAGGATATGAGATTCATGGCATGAGTTTCAGTGCAGGAGTTTCAGGGCATGAGATTCAGAGCATGAGTTTCAGGGTAGGTGATTCAGGGCAGGAGTTTCAGGGCATGAGATTCAGGGCATGAGTTTCAGGGCAGGAGATTCAGGGCATGAGTTTCAGGGCATGAGTTTCAGGGCAGGAGTTTCAGGGCAGGAGTTGTAGGGCATGAGTTTCAGTACATGAGTTTCAGGGCAGGAGTTTCAGGGTATGTGATTTAGGGCATGAGTTTCAGGGCATGAGATTCAGGGCTTGAGTTTCAGGGCATGAGGTTCAGGGCATGAGTTTCAGGTCATGAGATTCAGGGCATGAGTTTCAGTCCAGGAAATTGAGGGCATGAGATTCAGTGCATGAGTTTCAGAGCATGAGATTCAGGGCATGAGATTCAGTGCATGATTTTCAGGGCAGGAGATTCAGAGCAGGTGTTTCAGTGCAGGAGTTTCAGGGCATGAGATTCAGGGCATGAGATTCAGGGCATGAGTTTCAGGGCATGAGTTTCAGAGCAGGAGTTTCAGAGCATGTGATTCAGGGCGTGAGTTTCAGGATATGAGATTCAGAGCATGTGATTCAGGGCGTGAGTTTCAGGATATGAGATTCATGGCATGAGTTTCAGTGCAGGAGTTTCAGGGCATGAGATTCAGGGCATGAGTTTCAGTGCATGAGTTTGAGGGCAGGAGTTTCAAGGCATGAGATTCACGGCATGAGTTTCAGTGCATGAGTTTGAGGGAAGGAGTTTCAGGGCATGAGATTCAGGGCATGAGTTTCAGGGCATGAGATCAGGGCAGGTATTTCAGGGCATGTAATTCAGGGCATGAGATACTGGGCATATGATTCAGGGCAGGAGTTTTAGGGCATGTGATTCAGGGCATGAGTTTCAGTGCGTGAGTTTCAGGGCAGGAGTTTCAGGGTATGTGATTTAGGGCATGAGTTTCAGGGCATGAGATTCAGGGCTTGAGTTTCAGGGCATGAGGTTCAGGGCATGAGTTTCAGGGCATGAGATTCAGGGCATGAGTTTCAGTGCAGGAACTTGAGGGCATGAGATACAGTGCACGAGTTTCAGAGCATGAGATTCAGGGCATGAGATTCAGGGCATGATTTTCAGGGCAGGAGATTCAGGGCAGGTGTTTCAGTGCAGGAGTTTCAGGGCATGAGATTCAGGGCATGAGATTCAGGGCATGAGTTTCAGGACAGGAGATTCAGGGCATGAGTTTCAGGACATGAGTTTCAGGGCATGAGTTTCAGGGCAGGAGTTTCAGGGCATGTGATTCAGGGCGTGAGTTTCAGGATATGAGATTCATGGCATGAGTTTCAGTGCAGGAGTTTCAGGGCATGAGATTCAGAGCATGAGTTTCAGGGTAGGTGATTCAGGGCAGGAGTTTCAGGACATGAGATTCAGGGCATGAGTTTCAGTGCAGGAACTTGAGGTCATGAGATTCAGTGCACGAGTTTCAGAGCATGAGATTCAGGGCATGAGATTCAGGGCATGAGTTTCAGGGCAGGAGATTCAGGGCAGGTGTTTCACTGCAAGAGTTTCAGGGCATGAGATTCAGGGCATGAGATTCAGGGCATGAGATTTAGTACAGGAGATTCAGTGCATGATTTTCAGGGCATGAGTTTCAGGGCAGGAGTTGTAGGGCATGTGATTCAGGGCATGAGTTTCATAGTGCATGACTTTCAGGGCAGGAGTTTCTGGGTATGTGATTTAGGGCATGAGTTTCAGGGTATGTGATTTAGGGCATGAGTTTCAGGGCATGAGATTCAGGGCTTGAGTTTCAGGGCATGAGGTTCAGGGCATGAGTTTCAGGTCATGAGATTCAGGGCATGAGTTTCAGTCCAGGAACTTGAGGGCATGAGATTCAGTGCACGAGTTTCAGAGCATGAGATTCAGGGCATGAGATTCAGGGCATGATTTTCAGGGCAGGAGATTCAGGGCAGGTGTTTCAGTGCAGGAGTTTCAGGGCATGAGATTCAGGGCATGAGATTCAGGGCATGAGTTTCAGGACAGGAGATTCAGGGCATGAGTTTCAGGACATGAGTTTCAGGGCATGAGTTTCAGAGCAGGAGTTTCAGGGCATGTGATTCAGGGCGTGAGTTTCAGGATATGAGATTCATGGCATGAGTTTCAGTGCAGGAGTTTCAGGGCATGAGATTCAGAGCATGAGTTTCAGGGTAGGTGATTCAGGGCAGGAGGTTCAGGACATGAGATTCAGGGCATGAGTTTCAGTGCAGGAACTTGAGGTCATGAGATTCAGTGCACGAGTTTCAGAGCATGAGATTCAGGGCATGAGATTCAGGGCATGAGTTTCAGGGCAGGAGATTCAGGGCAGGTGTTTCACTGCAAGAGTTTCAGGGCATGAGCTTCAGGGCATGAGATTCAGGGCATGAGTTTCAGGGCAGGAGTTTCAGGGCATGTGATTCAGGGCGTGAGTTTCAGGATATGAGATTCATGGCATGAGTTTCAGTGCAGGAGTTTCAGGGCATGAGATTCAGAGCATGAGTTTCAGGGTAGGTGATTCAGGGCAGGAGTTTCAGGGCATGAGATTCAGGGCATGAGTTTCAGGGCAGGAGATTCAGGGCATGAGTTTCAGGGCATGAGTTTCAGGGCAGGAGTTTCAGGGCAGGAGTTGTAGGGCATGAGTTTCAGTACATGAGTTTCAGGGCAGGAGTTTCAGGGTATGTGATTTAGGGCATGAGTTTCAGGGCATGAGATTCAGGGCTTGAGTTTCAGGGCATGAGGTTCAGGGCATGAGTTTCAGGTCATGAGATTCAGGGCATGAGTTTCAGTCCAGGAAATTGAGGGCATGAGATTCAGTGCATGAGTTTCAGAGCATGAGATTCAGGGCATGAGATTCAGTGCATGATTTTCAGGGCAGGAGATTCAGAGCAGGTGTTTCAGTGCAGGAGTTTCAGGGCATGAGATTCAGGGCATGAGATTCAGGGCATGAGTTTCAGGGCATGAGTTTCAGAGCAGGAGTTTCAGAGCATGTGATTCAGGGCGTGAGTTTCAGGATATGAGATTCAGAGCATGTGATTCAGGGCGTGAGTTTCAGGATATGAGATTCATGGCATGAGTTTCAGTGCAGGAGTTTCAGGGCATGAGATTCAGGGCATGAGTTTCAGTGCATGAGTTTGAGGGCAGGAGTTTCAAGGCATGAGATTCACGGCATGAGTTTCAGTGCATGAGTTTGAGGGAAGGAGTTTCAGGGCATGAGATTCAGGGCATGAGTTTCAGGGCATGAGATCAGGGCAGGTATTTCAGGGCATGTAATTCAGGGCATGAGATACTGGGCATATGATTCAGGGCAGGAGTTTTAGGGCATGTGATTCAGGGCATGAGTTTCAGTGCGTGAGTTTCAGGGCAGGAGTTTCAGGGTATGTGATTTAGGGCATGAGTTTCAGGGCATGAGATTCAGGGCTTGAGTTTCAGGGCATGAGGTTCAGGGCATGAGTTTCAGGGCATGAGATTCAGGGCATGAGTTTCAGTGCAGGAACTTGAGGGCATGAGATACAGTGCACGAGTTTCAGAGCATGAGATTCAGGGCATGAGATTCAGGGCATGATTTTCAGGGCAGGAGATTCAGGGCAGGTGTTTCAGTGCAGGAGTTTCAGGGCATGAGATTCAGGGCATGAGATTCAGGGCATGAGTTTCAGGACAGGAGATTCAGGGCATGAGTTTCAGGACATGAGTTTCAGGGCATGAGTTTCAGGGCAGGAGTTTCAGGGCATGTGATTCAGGGCGTGAGTTTCAGGATATGAGATTCATGGCATGAGTTTCAGTGCAGGAGTTTCAGTGCATGAGATTCAGAGCATGAGTTTCAGGGTAGGTGATTCAGGGCAGGAGTTTCAGGACATGAGATTCAGGGCATGAGTTTCAGTGCAGGAACTTGAGGTCATGAGATTCAGTGCACGAGTTTCAGAGCATGAGATTCAGGGCATGAGATTCAGGGCATGAGTTTCAGGGCAGGAGATTCAGGGCAGGTGTTTCACTGCAAGAGTTTCAGGGCATGAGATTCAGGGCATGAGATTTAGTACAGGAGATTCAGTGCATGATTTTCAGGGCATGAGTTTCAGGACATGAGTTTCAGGGAATGAGATTCAGGACATGAGTTTCAGGGCATGAGTTTCAGTGCAGGAACTTGAGGGCATGAGATTCAGGACATGAGTTTCAGGACAGGAGATTCAGGGCATGAGTTTCAGGGCATGAGTTTCAGGGCATGAGTTTCAGGGCAGAAGTTTCAGGGCATGTAATTCAGGGCGTGAGTTTCAGGATATGAGATTCATGGCATGAGTTTCAGTGCAGGAGTTTCAGGGCATGAGATTCAGGGCATGAGTTTCAGGGCATGAGATTCAGGACAGCAGTTTCAAGGCATGAGTTTCAGGGCATGAGTTTCAGTGCATGAGTTTGAGGGCAGGAGTTTCAAGGCATGAGATTCAGGGCATGAGTTTCAGTGCATGAGTTTGAGGGCAGGAGTTTCAGGGCATGAGATTCAGGGCATGAGTTTCAGGGCATGAGATTCAGGGCAGGTATTTCAGGGCATGTAATTCAGGGCATGTGTTTTTTTGGCAGATGATTCAGGGCAGGAGTTTTAGGGCATGTGATTCAGGGCATGAGTTTCAGTGCATGAGTTTCAGGGCATGAGGTTCAGGGCATGAGTTTCAGGTCATGAGATTCAGGGCATGAGTTTCAGTCCAGGAACTTGAGGGCATGAGATTCAGTGCATGAGTTTCAGAGCATGAGATTCAGGGCATGATTTTCAGGGCAGGAGATTCAGGGCAGGTGTTTCAGTGCAGGAGTTTCAGGGCATGAGATTCAGGGCATGAGATTCAGGGCATGAGTTTCAGGACAGGAGATTCAGGGCATGAGTTTCAGGGCATGAGTTTCAGGGCAGGAGTTTCAGGGCATGTGATTCAGGGTGTAAGTTTCAGGATATGAGATTCATGGCATGAGTTTCAGTGCAGGAGTTTCAGGGCATGAGATTCAGGGCATGAGTTTTAGGACAGGAGATACAGGGCATGAGTTTCAGGGCATGAGTTTCAGGGCAGGAGTTTCAGGGCAGGAGTTTTAGGGCATGAGTTTCAGTGCATGAGTTTTAGGGCAGGAGTTTCAGGGTATGTGATTTAGGGCATGAGTTTCAGGGAATGAGATTCAGGGCTTGAGTTTCAGGGCATGAGGTTCAGGGCATGAGTTTCAGGTCATGAGATTCAGGACATGAGTTTCAGTCCAGGAACTTGAGGGCATGAGATTCAGTGCATGAGTTTCAGGGCTGGAGTTTCAGGGTATGTGATTTAGGGCATGAGTTTCAGGGCATGAGTTTCAGGGCATGAGATTCAGGGCATGAGTTTCAGTGCAGGAACTTGAGGGCATGAGATTCAGTGCACGAGTTTCAGAGCATGAGATTCAGGGCATGAGATTCAGGGCATGATTTTCAGGGCAGGAGATTCAGGGCAGGTGTTTCAGGGCATGAGATTCAGGGCATGAGTTTCAGGACAGGAGATTCAGGGCATGAGTTTCAGGGCATGAGTTTCAGGGCAGGAGTTTCAGGGCATGTGATTCAGGGCGTGAGTTTCAGGATATGAGATTCATGGCGTGAGTTTCAGTGCAGGAGTTTCAGGGCATGAGATTCAGGGCATGAGTTTCAGGGTAGGTGATTCAGGGCATGAGTTTCAGGACATGAGATTCAGGGCATGAGTTTCAGTGCAGGAACTTGAGGTCATGAGATTCAGTGCACGACTTTCAGAGCGTGAGATTCAGGGCATGAGATTCAGGGCATGAGCTTTAGGACAGGAGATTCAGGGCATGAGTTTCAGGGCATGAGTTTCAGGGCATGAGTTTCAGGGCAGGAGTTTTAGGGCATGAGTTTCGGTGCATGAGTTTTAGGGCAGGAGTTTCAGGGTATGTGATTTAGGGCATGAGTTTCAGGGAATGAGATTCAGGGCTTGAGTTTCAGGGCATG
Source organism: Mobula birostris (assembly GCF_030028105.1). NCBI lineage: Eukaryota > Metazoa > Chordata > Chondrichthyes > Myliobatiformes > Myliobatidae > Mobula > Mobula birostris. The sequence goes on along the minus strand of NW_027276331.1, from coordinate 22,771 downwards.
AGGTTCAGGGCATGAGTTTCAGGTCATGAGATTCAGGGCATGAGTTTCAGTCCAGGAACTTGAGGGCATGAGATTCAGTGCATGAGTTTCAGAGCATGAGATTCAGGGCATGATTTTCAGGGCAGGAGATTCAGGGCAGGTGTTTCAGTGCAGGAGTTTCAGGGCATGAGATTCAGGGCATGAGATTCAGGGCATGAGTTTCAGGACAGGAGATTCAGGGCTTGAGTTTCAGGGCATGAGTTTCAGGGCAGGAGTTTCAGGGCATGTGATTCAGGGCGTGAGTTTCAGGATATGAGATTCATGGCATGAGTTTCAGTGCAGGAGTTTTAGGGCATGAGTTTTAGGACAGAAGATTCAGGGCATGAGTTTCAGGGTATGAGTTTCAGGGCAGGAGTTTCAGGGCAGGAGTTTTAGGGCATGAGTTTCAGTGCATGAGTTTCAGGGCAGGAGTTTCAGGGTATGTGATTTAGGGCATGAGTTTCAGGGCATGAGATTCAGGGCTTGAGTTTCAGGGCATGAGGTTCAGGGCATGAGTTTCAGGTCATGAGATTCAGGGCATGAGTTTCAGTCCAGGAACTTGAGGGCATGAGATTCAGTGCATGAGTTTCAGAGCATGAGATTCAGGGCATGGGATTCAGTGCATGATTTTCAGGGCAGGAGATTCAGAGCAGGTGTTTCAGTGCAGGAGTTTCAGGGCATGAGATTCAGGGCATGAGATTCAGGGCATGAGTTTCAGGGCATGAGTTTCAGGGCAGGAGTTTCAGAGCATGTGATTCAGGGCGTGAGTTTCAGGATATGAGATTCATGGCATGAGTTTCAGTGCAGGAGTTTCAGGGCATGACATTCAGGGCATGAGTTTCAGTGCATGAGTTTGAGGGCAGGAGTTTCAGGGCATGAGATTCAGGGCATGAATTTCAGGGCATGAGATCAGGGCAGGTATTTCAGGGAATGTAATTCAGGGCATGAGATTCTGGGCAGATGATTCAGGGCAGGAGTTTTAGGGCATGTGATTCAGGGCATGAGTTTCAGTGCATGAGTTTCAGGGCAGGAGTTTCAGGGTATGTGATTTAGGGCATGAGTTTCAGGGCATGAGATTCAGGGCTTGAGTTTCAGGGCATGAGGTTCAGGGCATGAGTTTCAGGGCATGAGATTCAGGGCATGAGTTTCAGTGCAGGAACTTGAGGGCATGAGATTCAGTGCACGAGTTTCAGAGCATGAGATTCAGGGCATGAGATTCAGGGCATGATTTTCAGGGCAGGAGATTCAGGGCAGGTGTTTCAGTGCAGGAGTTTCAGGGCATAAGATTCAGGGCATGAGATTCAGGGCATGAGTTTCAGGACAGGAGATTCAGGGCATGAGTTTCAGGACATGAGTTTCAGGGCATGAGTTTCAGAGCAGGAGTTTCAGGGCATGTGATTCAGGGCGTGAGTTTCAGGATATGAGATTCATGGCATGAGTTTCAGTGCAGGAGTTTCAGGGCATGAGATTCAGAGCATGAGTTTCAGGGTAGGTGATTCAGGGCAGGAGGTTCAGGACATGAGATTCAGGGCATGAGTTTCAGTGCAGGAACTTGAGGTCATGAGATTCAGTGCACGAGTTTCAGAGCATGAGATTCAGGGCATGAGATTCAGGGCATGAGTTTCAGGGCAGGAGATTCAGGGCAGGTGTTTCACTGCAAGAGTTTCAGGGCATGAGATTCAGGGCATGAGATTCAGGGCATGAGATTTAGTACAGGAGATTCAGTGCATGAGTTTCAGGGCATGAGTTTCAGGGCAGGAGTTGTAGGGCATGTGATTCAGGGCATGAGTTTCAGTGCATGAGTTTCAGGGCAGGAGTTTCTGGGTATGTGATTTAGGGCATGAGTTTCAGGGCATGAGATTCAGGGCTTGAGTTTCAGGGCATGAGGTTCAGGGCATGAGTTTCAGGTCATGAGATTCAGGGCATGAGTTTCAGTCCAGGAACTTGAGGGCATGAGATTCAGGGCATGAGATTCAGGGCATGAGTTTGAGGGCATGAGTTTCAGGGCATAAGTTTCAGGACATGAGTTTCAGGGAATGAGATTCAGGACAGAAGTTTCAGGGCATGTAATTCAGGGCGTTAGTTTCAGGATATGAGATTCATGGCATGAGTTTCAGTGCAAGAGTTTCAGGGCATGAGATTCAGGGCATGAGTTTCAGGGCATGAGATTCAGGACAGCAGTTTCAAGGCATGAGATTCAGGGCATGAGTTTCAGTGCATGAGTTTGAGGGCAGGAGTTTCAAGGCATGAGATTCAGGGCATGAGTTTCAGTGCATGAGTTTGAGGGCAGGAGTTTCAGGGCATGAGATTCAGGGCATGAGTTTCAGGGCATGAGATTCAGGGCAGGTATTTCAGGGCATGTAATTCAGGGCATGAGTTTCTGGGCAGATGATTCAGGGCAGGAGTTTTAGGGAATGTGATTCAGGGCATGAGTTTCAGTGCATGAGTTTCAGGGCAGGAGTTTCAGGGTATGTGATTTAGGGCATGAGTTTCAGGGCATGAGGTTCAGGGCATGAGTTTCAGGGCATGAGATTCAGGGCATGAGTTTCAGTGCAGGAACTTGAGGGCATGAGATTCAGTGCACGAGTTTCAGAGCATGAGATTCTGGGCATGAGATTCAGGGCATGATTTTCAGGGCAGGAGATTCAGGGCAGGTGTTTCAGGGCATGAGATTCAGGGCATGAGTTTCAGGGCAGGAGATTCAGGGCATGAGTTTCAGGGCATGAGTTTCAGGGCAGGAGTTTCAGGGCAGGAGTTGTAGGGCATGAGTTTCAGTACATGAGTTTCAGGGCAGGAGTTTCAGGGTATGTGATTTAGGGCATGAGTTTCAGGGCATGAGATTCAGGGCTTGAGTTTCAGGGCATGAGGTTCAGGGCATGAGTTTCAGGTCATGAGATTCAGGGCATGAGTTTCAGTCCAGGAAATTGAGGGCATGAGTTTCAGTGCAGGAGTTTCAGGGCATGAGTTTCAGTACATGAGTTTCAGGGCAGGAGTTTCAGGGTATGTGATTTAGGGCATGAGTTTCAGGGCATGAGATTCAGGGCTTGAGTTTCAGGGCATGAGGTTCAGGGCATGAGTTTCAGTCCAGGAAATTGAGGGCATGAGATTCAGTGCATGATTTTCAGGGCAGGAGATTCAGAGCAGGTGTTTCAGTGCAGGAGTTTCAGGGCATGAGATTCAGGGCATGAGATTCAGGGCATGAGTTTCAGGGCATGAGTTTCAGGGCAGGAGTTTCAGAGCATGTGATTCAGGGCGTGAGTTTCAGGATATGAGATTCAGAGCACGTGATTCAGGGCGTGAGTTTCAGGATATGAGATTCATGGCATGAGTTTCAGTGCAGGAGTTTCAGGGCATGAGATTCAGGGCATGAGTTTCAGTGCATGAGTTTGAGGGCAGGAGTTTCAAGGCATGAGATTCAGGGCATGAGTTTCAGTGCATGAGTTTGAGGGAAGGAGTTTCAGGGCATGAGATTCAGGGCATGAGTTTCAGGGCATGAGATCAGGGCAGGTATTTCAGGGCATGTAATTCAGGGCATGAGATACTGGGCATATGATTCAGGGCAGGAGTTTTAGGGCATGTGATTCAGGGCATGAGTTTCAGTGCGTGAGTTTCAGGGCAGGAGTTTCAGGGTATGTGATTTAGGGCATGAGTTTCAGGGCATGAGATTCAGGGCTTGAGTTTCAGGGCATGAGGTTCAGGGCATGATTTTCAGGGCATGAGATTCAGGGCATGAGTTTCAGTGCAGGAACTTGAGGGCATGAGATACAGTGCACGAGTTTCAGAGCATGAGATTCAGGGCATGAGATTCAGGGCATGATTTTCAGGGCAGGAGATTCAGGGCAGGTGTTTCAGTGCAGGAGTTTCAGGGCATGAGATTCAGGGCATGAGATTCAGGGCATGAGTTTCAGGACAGGAGATTCAGGGCATGAGTTTCAGGACATGAGTTTCAGGGCATGAGTTTCAGGGCAGGAGTTTCAGGGCATGTGATTCAGGGCGTGAGTTTCAGGATATGAGATTCATGGCATGAGTTTCAGTGCAGGAGTTTCAGGGCATGAGATTCAGAGCATGAGTTTCAGGGTAGGTGATTCAGGGCAGGAGTTTCAGGGCATGAGATTCAGGGCATGAGTTTCAGGGCAGGAGATTCAGGGCATGAGTTTCAGGGCATGAGTTTCAGGGCAGGAGTTTCAGGGCAGGAGTTGTAGGGCATGAGTTTCAGTACATGAGTTTCAGGGCAGGAGTTTCAGGGTATGTGATTTAGGGCATGAGTTTCAGGGCATGAGATTCAGGGCTTGAGTTTCAGGGCATGAGGTTCAGGGCATGAGTTTCAGGTCATGAGATTCAGGGCATGAGTTTCAGTCCAGGAAATTGAGGGCATGAGATTCAGTGCATGAGTTTCAGAGCATGAGATTCAGGGCATGAGATTCAGTGCATGATTTTCAGGGCAGGAGATTCAGAGCAGGTGTTTCAGTGCAGGAGTTTCAGGGCATGAGATTCAGGGCATGAGATTCAGGGCATGAGTTTCAGGGCATGAGTTTCAGAGCAGGAGTTTCAGAGCATGTGATTCAGGGCGTGAGTTTCAGGATATGAGATTCAGAGCATGTGATTCAGGGCGTGAGTTTCAGGATATGAGATTCATGGCATGAGTTTCAGTGCAGGAGTTTCAGGGCATGAGATTCAGGGCATGAGTTTCAGTGCATGAGTTTGAGGGCAGGAGTTTCAAGGCATGAGATTCACGGCATGAGTTTCAGTGCATGAGTTTGAGGGAAGGAGTTTCAGGGCATGAGATTCAGGGCATGAGTTTCAGGGCATGAGATCAGGGCAGGTATTTCAGGGCATGTAATTCAGGGCATGAGATACTGGGCATATGATTCAGGGCAGGAGTTTTAGGGCATGTGATTCAGGGCATGAGTTTCAGTGCGTGAGTTTCAGGGCAGGAGTTTCAGGGTATGTGATTTAGGGCATGAGTTTCAGGGCATGAGATTCAGGGCTTGAGTTTCAGGGCATGAGGTTCAGGGCATGAGTTTCAGGGCATGAGATTCAGGGCATGAGTTTCAGTGCAGGAACTTGAGGGCATGAGATACAGTGCACGAGTTTCAGAGCATGAGATTCAGGGCATGAGATTCAGGGCATGATTTTCAGGGCAGGAGATTCAGGGCAGGTGTTTCAGTGCAGGAGTTTCAGGGCATGAGATTCAGGGCATGAGATTCAGGGCATGAGTTTCAGGACAGGAGATTCAGGGCATGAGTTTCAGGACATGAGTTTCAGGGCATGAGTTTCAGGGCAGGAGTTTCAGGGCATGTGATTCAGGGCGTGAGTTTCAGGATATGAGATTCATGGCATGAGTTTCAGTGCAGGAGTTTCAGGGCATGAGATTCAGAGCATGAGTTTCAGGGTAGGTGATTCAGGGCAGGAGTTTCAGGACATGAGATTCAGGGCATGAGTTTCAGTGCAGGAACTTGAGGTCATGAGATTCAGTGCACGAGTTTCAGAGCATGAGATTCAGGGCATGAGATTCAGGGCATGAGTTTCAGGGCAGGAGATTCAGGGCAGGTGTTTCACTGCAAGAGTTTCAGGGCATGAGATTCAGGGCATGAGATTCAGGGCATGAGATTTAGTACAGGAGATTCAGTGCATGATTTTCAGGGCATGAGTTTCAGGGCAGGAGTTGTAGGGCATGTGATTCAGGGCATGAGTTTCAGTGCATGACTTTCAGGGCAGGAGTTTCTGGGTATGTGATTTAGGGCATGAGTTTCAGGGTATGTGATTTAGGGCATGAGTTTCAGGGCATGAGATTCAGGGCTTGAGTTTCAGGGCATGAGGTTCAGGGCATGAGTTTCAGGTCATGAGATTCAGGGCATGAGTTTCAGTCCAGGAACTTGAGGGCATGAGATTCAGTGCACGAGTTTCAGAGCATGAGATTCAGGGCATGAGATTCAGGGCATGATTTTCAGGGCAGGAGATTCAGGGCAGGTGTTTCAGTGCAGGAGTTTCAGGGCATGAGATTCAGGGCATGAGATTCAGGGCATGAGTTTCAGGACAGGAGATTCAGGGCATGAGTTTCAGGACATGAGTTTCAGGGCATGAGTTTCAGAGCAGGAGTTTCAGGGCATGTGATTCAGGGCGTGAGTTTCAGGATATGAGATTCATGGCATGAGTTTCAGTGCAGGAGTTTCAGGGCATGAGATTCAGAGCATGAGTTTCAGGGTAGGTGATTCAGGGCAGGAGGTTCAGGACATGAGATTCAGGGCATGAGTTTCAGTGCAGGAACTTGAGGTCATGAGATTCAGTGCACGAGTTTCAGAGCATGAGATTCAGGGCATGAGATTCAGGGCATGAGTTTCAGGGCAGGAGATTCAGGGCAGGTGTTTCACTGCAAGAGTTTCAGGGCATGAGCTTCAGGGCATGAGATTCAGGGCATGAGATTTAGTACAGGAGATTCAGAGCATGAGTTTCAGGGCATGAGTTTCAGGGCAGGAGTTGTAGGGCATGTGATTCAGGGCATGAGTTTCAGTGCATGAGTTTCAGGGCAGGAGTTTCTGGGTATGTGATTTAGGGCATGAGTTTCAGGGCATGAGATTCAGGGCTTGAGTTTCAGGGCATGAGGTTCAGGGCATGAGTTTCAGGTCATGAGATTCAGGGCAGGAGTTTCAGGGCATGTGATTCAGGGCGTGAGTTTCAGGATATGAGATTCATGGCATGAGTTTCAGTCCAGGAACTTGAGGGCATGAGATTCAGGGCATGAGATTCAGGGCATGAGTTTCAGGGCATGAGTTTCAGGGCAGGAGTTTCAGGGCATGTGATTCAGGGCGTGAGTTTCAGGATATGAGATTCATGGCATGAGTTTCAGTGCAGGAGTTTCAGGGCATGAGTTTTAGGACAGGAGATTCAGGGGATGAGTTTCAGGGCATGCGTTTCAGGGCAGGAGTTTCGGGGCAGGAGTTTTAGTGCATGAGTTTTAGGACAGGAGATTCAGGGGATGAGTTTCAGGGCATGTGATTTAGGGCATGAGTTTCAGGGCATGAGATTCAGGGCTTGAGTTTCAGGGCATGAGGTTCAGGGCATGAGTTTCAGGTCATGAGATTCAGGGCATGAGTTTCAGTCCAGGAAATTGAGGGCATGAGATTCAGTGCATGAGTTTCAGAGCATGAGATTCAGGGCATGAGATTCAGTGCATGATTTTCAGGGCAGGAGATTCAGAGCAGGTGTTTCAGTGCAGGAGTTTCAGGGCATGAGATTCAGGGCATGAGATTCAGGGCATGAGTTTCAGGGCATGAGTTTCAGGGCAGGAGTTTCAGAGCATGTGATTCAGGGCGTGAGTTTCAGGATATGAGATTCAGAGCATGTGATTCAGGGCGTGAGTTTCAGGATATGAGATTCATGGCATGAGTTTCAGTGCAGGAGTTTCAGGGCATGAGATTCAGGGCATGAGTTTCAGTGCATGAGTTTGAGGGCAGGAGTTTCAAGGCATGAGATTCACGGCATGAGTTTCAGTCCAGGAACTTGAGGGCATGAGATTCAGTGCACGAGTTTCAGAGCATGAGATTCAGGGCATGAGATTCAGGGCATGATTTTCAGGGCAGGAGATTCAGGGCAGGTGTTTCAGTGCAGGAGTTTCAGGGCATGAGATTCAGGGCATGAGATTCAGGGCATGAGTTTCAGGACAGGAGATTCAGGGCATGAGTTTCAGGACATGAGTTTCAGGGCATGAGTTTCAGAGCAGGAGTTTCAGGGCATGTGATTCAGGGCGTGAGTTTCAGGATATGAGATTCATGGCATGAGTTTCAGTGCAGGAGTTTCAGGGCATGAGATTCAGAGCATGAGTTTCAGGGTAGGTGATTCAGGGCAGGAGGTTCAGGACATGAGATTCAGGGCATGAGTTTCAGTGCAGGAACTTGAGGTCATGAGATTCAGTGCACGAGTTTCAGAGCATGAGATTCAGGGCATGAGATTCAGGGCATGAGTTTCAGGGCAGGAGATTCAGGGCAGGTGTTTCACTGCAAGAGTTTCAGGGCATGAGCTTCAGGGCATGAGATTCAGGGCATGAGATTTAGTACAGGAGATTCAGAGCATGAGTTTCAGGGCATGAGTTTCAGGGCAGGAGTTGTAGGGCATGTGATTCAGGGCATGAGTTTCAGTGCATGAGTTTCAGGGCAGGAGTTTCTGGGTATGTGATTTAGGGCATGAGTTTCAGGGCATGAGATTCAGGGCTTGAGTTTCAGGGCATGAGGTTCAGGGCATGAGTTTCAGGTCATGAGATTCAGGGCAGGAGTTTCAGGGCATGTGATTCAGGGCGTGAGTTTCAGGATATGAGATTCATGGCATGAGTTTCAGTCCAGGAACTTGAGGGCATGAGATTCAGGGCATGAGATTCAGGGCATGAGTTTCAGGGCATGAGTTTCAGGGCAGGAGTTTCAGGGCATGTGATTCAGGGCGTGAGTTTCAGGATATGAGATTCATGGCATGAGTTTCAGTGCAGGAGTTTCAGGGCATGAGTTTTAGGACAGGAGATTCAGGGGATGAGTTTCAGGGCATGCGTTTCAGGGCAGGAGTTTCGGGGCAGGAGTTTTAGTGCATGAGTTTTAGGACAGGAGATTCAGGGGATGAGTTTCAGGGCATGTGATTTAGGGCATGAGTTTCAGGGCATGAGATTCAGGGCTTGAGTTTCAGGGCATGAGGTTCAGGGCATGAGTTTCAGGTCATGAGATTCAGGGCATGAGTTTCAGTCCAGGAAATTGAGGGCATGAGATTCAGTGCATGAGTTTCAGAGCATGAGATTCAGGGCATGAGATTCAGTGCATGATTTTCAGGGCAGGAGATTCAGAGCAGGTGTTTCAGTGCAGGAGTTTCAGGGCATGAGATTCAGGGCATGAGATTCAGGGCATGAGTTTCAGGGCATGAGTTTCAGGGCAGGAGTTTCAGAGCATGTGATTCAGGGCGTGAGTTTCAGGATATGAGATTCAGAGCATGTGATTCAGGGCGTGAGTTTCAGGATATGAGATTCATGGCATGAGTTTCAGTGCAGGAGTTTCAGGGCATGAGATTCAGGGCATGAGTTTCAGTGCATGAGTTTGAGGGCAGGAGTTTCAAGGCATGAGATTCACGGCATGAGTTTCAGTGCATGAGTTTGAGGGAAGGAGTTTCAGGGCATGAGATTCAGGGCATGAGTTTCAGGGCATGAGATCAGGGCAGGTATTTCAGGGCATGTAATTCAGGGCATGAGATACTGGGCATATGATTCAGGGCAGGAGTTTTAGGGCATGTGATTCAGGGCATGAGTTTCAGTGCGTGAGTTTCAGGGCAGGAGTTTCAGGGTATGTGATTTAGGGCATGAGTTTCAGGGCATGAGATTCAGGGCTTGAGTTTCAGGGCATGAGGTTCAGGGCATGAGTTTCAGGGCATGAGATTCAGGGCATGAGTTTCAGTGCAGGAACTTGAGGGCATGAGATACAGTGCACGAGTTTCAGAGCATGAGATTCAGGGCATGAGATTCAGGGCATGATTTTCAGGGCAGGAGATTCAGGGCAGGTGTTTCAGTGCAGGAGTTTCAGGGCATGAGATTCAGGGCATGAGATTCAGGGCATGAGTTTCAGGACAGGAGATTCAGGGCATGAGTTTCAGGACATGAGTTTCAGGGCATGAGTTTCAGGGCAGGAGTTTCAGGGCATGTGATTCAGGGCGTGAGTTTCAGGATATGAGATTCATGGCATGAGTTTCAGTGCAGGAGTTTCAGGGCATGAGATTCAGAGCATGAGTTTCAGGGTAGGTGATTCAGGGCAGGAGTTTCAGGACATGAGATTCAGGGCATGAGTTTCAGTGCAGGAACTTGAGGTCATGAGATTCAGTGCACGAGTTTCAGAGCATGAGATTCAGGGCATGAGATTCAGGGCATGAGTTTCAGGGCAGGAGATTCAGGGCAGGTGTTTCACTGCAAGAGTTTCAGGGCATGAGATTCAGGGCATGAGATTCAGGGCATGAGATTTAGTACAGGAGATTCAGTGCATGATTTTCAGGGCATGAGTTTCAGGGCAGGAGTTGTAGGGCATGTGATTCAGGGCATGAGTTTCAGTGCATGACTTTCAGGGCAGGAGTTTCTGGGTATGTGATTTAGGGCATGAGTTTCAGGGTATGTGATTTAGGGCATGAGTTTCAGGGCATGAGATTCAGGGCTTGAGTTTCAGGGCATGAGGTTCAGGGCATGAGTTTCAGGTCATGAGATTCAGGGCATGAGTTTCAGTCCAGGAACTTGAGGGCATGAGATTCAGTGCACGAGTTTCAGAGCATGAGATTCAGGGCATGAGATTCAGGGCATGATTTTCAGGGCAGGAGATTCAGGGCAGGTGTTTCAGTGCAGGAGTTTCAGGGCATGAGATTCAGGGCATGAGATTCAGGGCATGAGTTTCAGGACAGGAGATTCAGGGCATGAGTTTCAGGACATGAGTTTCAGGGCATGAGTTTCAGAGCAGGAGTTTCAGGGCATGTGATTCAGGGCGTGAGTTTCAGGATATGAGATTCATGGCATGAGTTTCAGTGCAGGAGTTTCAGGGCATGAGATTCAGAGCATGAGTTTCAGGGTAGGTGATTCAGGGCAGGAGGTTCAGGACATGAGATTCAGGGCATGAGTTTCAGTGCAGGAACTTGAGGTCATGAGATTCAGTGCACGAGTTTCAGAGCATGAGATTCAGGGCATGAGATTCAGGGCATGAGTTTCAGGGCAGGAGATTCAGGGCAGGTGTTTCACTGCAAGAGTTTCAGGGCATGAGCTTCAGGGCATGAGATTCAGGGCATGAGATTTAGTACAGGAGATTCAGAGCATGAGTTTCAGGGCATGAGTTTCAGGGCAGGAGTTGTAGGGCATGTGATTCAGGGCATGAGTTTCAGTGCATGAGTTTCAGGGCAGGAGTTTCTGGGTATGTGATTTAGGGCATGAGTTTCAGGGCATGAGATTCAGGGCTTGAGTTTCAGGGCATGAGGTTCAGGGCATGAGTTTCAGGTCATGAGATTCAGGGCAGGAGTTTCAGGGCATGTGATTCAGGGCGTGAGTTTCAGGATATGAGATTCATGGCATGAGTTTCAGTCCAGGAACTTGAGGGCATGAGATTCAGGGCATGAGATTCAGGGCATGAGTTTCAGGGCATGAGTTTCAGGGCAGGAGTTTCAGGGCATGTGATTCAGGGCGTGAGTTTCAGGATATGAGATTCATGGCATGAGTTTCAGTGCAGGAGTTTCAGGGCATGAGTTTTAGGACAGGAGATTCAGGGGATGAGTTTCAGGGCATGCGTTTCAGGGCAGGAGTTTCAGGGCAGGAGTTTTAGTGCATGAGTTTCAGTGCATGAGTTTCAGGGCAGGAGTTTCAGGGTATGTGATTTAGGGCATGAGTTTCAGGGCATGAGATTCAGGGCTTGAGTTTCAGGGCATGAGATCAGGGCAGGTATTTCAGGGCATGTAATTCAGGGCATGAGATTCTGGGCAGATGATTCAGGGCAGGAGTTTTAGGGCATGTGATTCAGGGCATGAGTTTCAGTGCATGAGTTTCAGGGCAGGAGTTTCAGGGTATGTGATTTAGGGCATGAGTTTCAGGGCATGAGATTCAGGGCTTGAGTTTCAGGGCATGAGGTTCAGGGCATGAGTTTCAGGGCATGAGATTCAGGGCATGAGTTTCAGTGCAGGAACTTGAGGGCATGAGATTCAGTGCACGAGTTTCAGAGCATGAGATTCAGGGCATGAGATTCAGGGCATGATTTTCAGGGCAGGAGATTCAGGGCAGGTGTTTCAGTGCAGGAGTTTCAGGGCATGAGATTCAGGGCATGAGATTCAGGGCATGAGTTTCAGGACAGGAGATTCAGGGCATGACTTTCAGGACATGAGTTTCAGGGCATGAGTTTCAGAGCAGGAGTTTCAGGGCATGTGATTCAGGGCATGAGTTTCAGGATATGAGATTCATGGCATGAGTTTCAGTGCAGGAGTTTCAGGGCATGAGATTCAGAGCATGAGTTTCAGGGTAGGTGATTCAGGGCAGGAGGTTCAGGACATAAGATTCAGGGCATGAGTTTCAGTGCAGGAACTTGAGGTCATGAGATTCAGTGCACGAGTTTCAGAGCATGAGATTCAGGGCATGAGATTCAGGGCATGAGTTTCAGGGCAGGAGATTCAGGGCAGGTGTTTCACTGCAAGAGTTTCAGGGGATGAGATTCAGGGCAGGTGTTTCACTGCAAGAGTTTCAGGGCATGAGATTCAGGGCATGAGATTCAGGGCATGAGATTTAGTACAGGAGATTCAGTGCATGTGATTCAGGGCATGAGTTTCAGTGCATGAGTTTCAGGGCAGGAGTTTCTGGGTATGTGATTTAGGGCATGAGTTTCAGGGCATGAGATTCAGGGCTTGAGTTTCAGGGCATGAGGTTCAGGGCAGGAGTTTCAGGGCATGTGATTCAGGGCGTGAGTTTCAGGATATGAGATTCATGGCATGAGTTTCAGTGCAGGAGTTTCAGGGCATGAGTTTTAGGACAGGAGATTCAGGGCATGAGTTTCAGGGCAGGAGTTTCAGGGCAGGAGTTTTAGTGCATGAGTTTCAGTGCATGAGTTTCAGGGCAGGAGTTTCAGGGTATGTGATTTAGGGCATGAGTTTCAGGTCATGAGATTCAGGGCATGATTTTCAGTCCAGGAACTTGAGGGCATGAGATTCAGTGCATGAGTTTCAGAGCATGAGATTCAGGGCATGAGATTCAGTGCATGATTTTCAGGGCAGGAGATTCAGAGCAGGTGTTTCAGTGCAGGAGTTTCAGGGCATGAGATTCAGGGCATGAGATTCAGGGCATGAGTTTCAGTGCATGAGTTTCAGGGCAGGAGTTTCAGGGTATGTGATTTAGGGCATGAGTTTCAGGGCATGAGATTCAGGGCTTGAGTTTCAGGGCATGAGGTTCAGGGCATGAGTTTCAGGGCATGAGATTCAGGGCATGAGTTTCAGTGCAGGAACTTGAGGGCATGACGTTCAGTGCACGAGTTTCAGAGCATGAGATTCAGGGCATGATTTTCAGGGCAGGAGATTCAGGGCAGGTGTTTCAGTGCAGGAGTTTCAGGGCATGAGATTCAGGGCATGAGATTCAGGGCATGAGTTTCAGGACAGGAGATTCAGGGCATGAGTTTCAGGACATGAGTTTCAGGGCAGTAGTTTCAGAGCAGGAGTTTCAGGGCATGTGATTCAGGGCGTGAGTTTCAGGATATGAGATTCATGGCATGAGTTTCAGTGCAGGAGTTTCAGGGCATGAGATTCAGAGCATGAGTTTCAGGGTAGGTGATTCAGGGCAGGAGGTTCAGGACATGAGATTCAGGGCATGAGTTTCAGGGCAGGAGTTTCAGGGCATGTGATTCAGGGCGTGAGTTTCAGGATATGAGATTCATGGCATGAGTTTCAGTGCAGGAGTTTTAGGGCATGAGTTTTAGGACAGGAGATTCAGGGCATGAGTTTCAGGGCATGAGTTTCAGGGCAGGAGTTTCAGGGCAGGAGTTTTAGGGCATGAGTTTCAGTGCATGAGTTTCAGGGCAGGAGTTTCAGGGTATGTGATTTAGGGCATGAGTTTCAGGGCATGAGATTCAGGGCTTGAGTTTCAGGGCATGAGGTTCAGGGCATCAGTTTCAGGTCATGAGATTCAGGACATGAGTTTCAGTCCAGGAACTTGAGGGCATGAGATTCAGTGCATGAGTTTCAGTGCATGAGTTTCAGGGCAGGAGTTTCAGGGTATGTGATTTAGGGCATGCGTTTCAGGGCATGAGTTTCAGGGCATGAGATTCAGGGCATGAGTTTCAGTGCAGGAACTTGAGGGCATGAGATTCAGTGCACGAGTTTCAGAGCATGAGATTCAGGGCATGAGATTAGGGGCATGATTTTCAGGGCAGGAGATTCAGGGCAGGTGTTTCAGGGCATGAGATTCAGGGCATGAGTTTCAGGACAGGAGATTCAGGGCATGAGTTTCAGGGCATGAGTTTCACGGCAGGAGTTTCAGGGCATGTGATTCAGGGCGTGAGTTTCAGGATATGAGATTCATGGCATGAGTTTCAGTGCAGGAGTTTCAGGGCATGAGATTCAGGGCATGAGTTTCAGGGTAGGTGATTCAGGGCAGGAGTTTCAGGACATGAGATTCAGGGCATGAGTTTCAGTGCAGGAACTTGAGGTCATGAGATTCAGTGCACGACTTTCAGAGCGTGAGATTCAGGGCATGAGATTCAGGGCATGAGATTCAGGGCATGAGTTTCAGTGCATGAGTTTCAGGGCAGGAGTTTCAGGGTATGTGATTTAGGGCATGAGTTTCAGGGCATGAGATTCAGGGCTTGAGTTTCAGGGCATGAGGTTCAGGGCATGAGTTTCAGGGCATGAGATTCAGGGCATGAGTTTCAGTGCAGGAACTTGAGGGCATGACATTCAGTGCACGAGTTTCAGAGCATGAGATTCAGGGCATGATTTTCAGGGCAGGAGATTCAGGGCAGGTGTTTCAGTGCAGGAGTTTCAGGGCATGAGATTCAGGGCATGAGATTCAGGGCATGAGTTTCAGGACAGGAGATTCAGGGCATGAGTTTCAGGACATGAGTTTCAGGGCAGTAGTTTCAGAGCAGGAGTTTCAGGGCATGTGATTCAGGGCGTGAGTTTCAGGATATGAGATTCATGGCATGAGTTTCAGTGCAGGAGTTTCAGGGCATGAGATTCAGAGCATGAGTTTCAGGGTAGGTGATTCAGGGCAGGAGGTTCAGGACATGAGATTCAGGGCATGAGTTTCAGGGCAGGAGTTTCAGGGCATGTGATTCAGGGCGTGAGTTTCAGGATATGAGATTCATGGCATGAGTTTCAGTGCAGGAGTTTTAGGGCATGAGTTTTAGGACAGGAGATTCAGGGCATGAGTTTCAGGGCATGAGTTTCAGGGCAGGAGTTTCAGGGCAGGAGTTTTAGGGCATGAGTTTCAGTGCATGAGTTTCAGGGCAGGAGTTTCAGGGTATGTGATTTAGGGCATGAGTTTCAGGGCATGAGATTCAGGGCTTGAGTTTCAGGGCATGAGGTTCAGGGCATCAGTTTCAGGTCATGAGATTCAGGACATGAGTTTCAGTCCAGGAACTTGAGGGCATGAGATTCAGTGCATGAGTTTCAGTGCATGAGTTTCAGGGCAGGAGTTTCAGGGTATGTGATTTAGGGCATGCGTTTCAGGGCATGAGTTTCAGGGCATGAGATTCAGGGCATGAGTTTCAGTGCAGGAACTTGAGGGCATGAGATTCAGTGCACGAGTTTCAGAGCATGAGATTCAGGGCATGAGATTAGGGGCATGATTTTCAGGGCAGGAGATTCAGGGCAGGTGTTTCAGGGCATGAGATTCAGGGCATGAGTTTCAGGACAGGAGATTCAGGGCATGAGTTTCAGGGCATGAGTTTCACGGCAGGAGTTTCAGGGCATGTGATTCAGGGCGTGAGTTTCAGAATATGAGATTCATGGCATGAGTTTCAGTGCAGGAGTTTCAGGGCATGAGATTCAGGGCATGAGTTTCAGGGTAGGTGATTCAGGGCAGGAGTTTCAGGACATGAGATTCAGGGCATGAGTTTCAGTGCAGGAACTTGAGGTCATGAGATTCAGTGCACGACTTTCAGAGCGTGAGATTCAGGGCATGAGATTCAGGGCATGAGTTTTAGGACAGGATATTCAGGGCATGAGTTTCAGGGCATGAGTTTCAGGGCAGGAGTTTTAGGGCATGAGTTTCAGTGCATGAGTTTTAGGGCAGGAGTTTCAGGGTATGTGATTTAGGGCATGAGTTTCAGGGAATGAGATTCAGGGCTTGAGTTTCAGGGCATGAGGTTCAGGGCATGAGTTTCAGGTCATGAGATTCAGGGCATGAGTTTCAGTCCAGGAACTTGAGGGCATGAGATTCAGTGCATGAGTTTCAGAGCATGAGATTCAGAGCATGATTTTCAGGGCAGGAGATTCAGGGCAGGTGTTTCAGTGCAGGAGTTTCAGGGCATGAGATTCATGGCATGAGATTCAGGGCATGAGTTTCAGGACAGGAGAGTCAGGGCTTGAGTTTCAGGGTATGAGTTTCAGGGCAGGAGTTTCAGGGCATGTGATTCAGGGCGTGAGTTTCAGGATATGAGATTCATGGCATGAGTTTCAGTGCAGGAGTTTTAGGGCATGAGTTTTAGGACAGGAGATTCAGGGCATGAGTTTCAGGGCATGAGTTTCAGGGCAGGAGTTTCAGGGCAGGAGTTTTAGGGCATGAGTTTCAGTGCATGAGTTTCAGGGCAGGAGTTTCAGGGTATGTGATTTAGGGCATGAGTTTCAGGGCATGAGATTCAGGGCTTGAGTTTCAGGGCATGAGGTTCAGGGAAGGAGGTTCAGGACATGAGATTCAGGGCATGAGTTTCAGTGCAGGAACTTGAGGTCATGAGATTCAGTGCACGAGTTTCAGAGCATGAGATTCAGGGCATGAGATTCAGGGCATGAGTTTCAGGGCAGGAGATTCAGGGCAGGTGTTTCACTGCAAGAGTTTCAGGGCATGAGATTCAGAGCATGAGATTCAGGGCATGAGATTTAGTACAGGAGATTCAGTGCATGAGTTTCAGGGCTTGAGTTTCAGGGCAGGAGTTGTAGGGCATGTGATTCAGGGCATGAGTTTCAGTGCATGAGTTTCAGGGCAGGAGTTTCTGGGTATGTGATTTAGGGCATGAGTTTCAGGGCATGAGATTCAGGGCTTGAGTTTCAGGGCATGAGGTTCAGGGCATGAGTTTCAGGTCATGAGATTCAGGGCATGAGTTTCAGTCCAGGAACTTGAGGGCATGAGATTCAGGGCATGAGATTCAGGGCATGAGTTTAAGGGCATGAGTTTCAGGGCATAAGTTTCAGGACATGAGTTTCAGGGAATGAGATTCAGGACATGAGTTTCAGGGCATGAGTTTCAGTGCAGGAACTTGAGGGCATGAGATTCAGGGCATGAGTTTCAGGACAGGAGATTCAGGGCATGAGTTTCAGGGCATGAGTTTCAGGGCAGGAGTTTCAGGGCATGTGATTCAGGGCGTGAGTTTCAGGATATGAGATTCATGGCATGAGTTTCAGTGCAGGAGTTTAAGGGCATGAGTTTTAGGACAGGAGATTCAGGGCATGAGTTTCAGGGCATGAGTTTCAGGGCAGGAGTTTCAGGGCAGGAGTTTTAGGGCATGAGTTTCAGTGCATGAGTTTCAGGGCAGGAGTTTCAGGGTATGTGATTTAGGGCATGAGTTTCAGGGCATGAGATTCAGGGCTTGAGTTTCAGGGCATGAGGTTCAGGGCAGGAGGTTCAGGACATGAGATTCAGGGCATGAGTTTCAGTGCAGGAACTTGAGGTCATGAGATTCAGTGCACGAGCTTCAGAGCATGAGATTCAGGGCATGAGATTCAGGGCATGAGTTTCAGGGCAGGAGATTCAGGGCAGGTGTTTCACTGCAAGAGTTTCAGGGCATGAGATTCAGAGCATGAGATTCAGGGCATGAGATTTAGTACAGGAGATTCAGTGCATGAGTTTCAGGGCTTGAGTTTCAGGGCAGGAGTTGTAGGGCATGTGATTCAGGGCATGAGTTTCAGTGCATGAGTTTCAGGGCAGGAGTTTCTGGGTATGTGATTTAGGGCATGAGTTTCAGGGCATGAGATTCAGGGCTTGAGTTTCAGGGCATGAGGTTCAGGGCATGAGTTTCAGGTCATGAGATTCAGGGCATGAGTTTCAGTCCAGGAACTTGAGGGCATGAGATTCAGGGCATGAGTTTAAGGGCATGAGTTTCAGGGCATAAGTTTCAGGACATGAGTTTCAGGGAATGAGATTCAGGACATGAGTTTCAGGGCATGAGTTTCAGTGCAGGAACTTGAGGGCATGAGATTCAGGGCATGAGTTTCAGGACAGGAGATTCAGGGCATGAGTTTCAGGGCATGAGTTTCAGGGCATGAGTTTCAGGGCAGAAGTTTCAGGGCATGTAATTCAGGGCGTGAGTTTCAGGATATGAGATTCATGGCATGAGTTTCAGTGCAGGAGTTTCAGGGCATGAGATTCAGGGCATGAGTTTCAGGGCATGAGATTCAGGACAGCAGTTTCAAGGCATGAGATTCAGGGCATGAGTTTCAGTGCATGAGTTTGAGGGCAGGAGTTTCAAGGCATGAGATTCAGGGCATGAGTTTCAGTGCATGAGTTTGAGGGCAGGAGTTTCAGGGCATGAGATTCAGGGCATGAGTTTCAGGGCATGAGATTCAGGGCAGGTATTTCAGGGCATGTAATTCAGGGCATGTGTTTTTTTGGCAGATGATTCAGGGCAGGAGTTTTAGGGCATGTGATTCAGGGCATGAGTTTCAGTGCATGAGTTTCAGGGCATGAGGTTCAGGGCATGAGTTTCAGGTCATGAGATTCAGGGCATCAGTTTCAGTCCAGGAACTTGAGGGCATGAGATTCAGTGCATGAGTTTCAGAGCATGAGATTCAGTGCAGGAGTTTCAGGGCATGAGATTCAGGGCATGAGATTCAGGGCATGAGTTTCAGGACAGGAGATTCAGGGCATGAGTTTCAGGGCATGAGTTTCAGGGCAGGAGTTTCAGGGCATGTGATTCAGTGTGTAAGTTTCAGGATATGAGATTCATGGCATGAGTTTCAGTGCAGGAGTTTCAGGGCATGAGATTCAGGGCATGAGTTTTAGGACAGGAGATTCAGGGCATGAGTTTCAGGGCATGAGTTTCAGGGCAGGAATTTCGGGGCAGGAGTTTTAGGGCATGAGTTTCAGTGCATGAGTTTTAGGGCAGGAGTATCAGGGTATGTGATTTAGGGCATGAGTTTCAGGGAATGAGATTCAGGGCTTGAGTTTCAGGGCATGAGGTTCAGGGCATCAGTTTCAGGTCATGAGATTCAGGACATGAGTTTCAGTCCAGGAACTTGAGGGCATGAGATTCAGTGCATGAGTTTCAGTGCATGAGTTTCAGGGCAGGAGTTTCAGGGTATGTGATTTAGGGCATGCGTTTCAGGGCATGAGTTTCAGGGCATGAGATTCAGGGCATGAGTTTCAGTGCAGGAACTTGAGGGCATGAGATTCAGTGCACGAGTTTCAGAGCATGAGATTCAGGGCATGAGATTAGGGGCATGATTTTCAGGGCAGGAGATTCAGGGCAGGTGTTTCAGGGCATGAGATTCAGGGCATGAGTTTCAGGACAGGAGATTCAGGGCATGAGTTTCAGGGCATGAGTTTCACGGCAGGAGTTTCAGGGCATGTGATTCAGGGCGTGAGTTTCAGGATATGAGATTCATGGCATGAGTTTCAGTGCAGGAGTTTCAGGGCATGAGATTCAGGGCATGAGTTTCAGGGTAGGTGATTCAGGGCAGGAGTTTCAGGACATGAGATTCAGGGCATGAGTTTCAGTGCAGGAACTTGAGGTCATGAGATTCAGTGCACGACTTTCAGAGCGTGAGATTCAGGGCATGAGATTCAGGGCATGAGTTTTAGGACAGGATATTCAGGGCATGAGTTTCAGGGCATGAGTTTCAGGGCAGGAGTTTTAGGGCATGAGTTTCAGTGCATGAGTTTTAGGGCAGGAGTTTCAGGGTATGTGATTTAGGGCATGAGTTTCAGGGAATGAGATTCAGGGCTTGAGTTTCAGGGCATGAGGTTCAGGGCATGAGTTTCAGGTCATGAGGTTCAGGGCATGAGTTTCAGGTCATGAGATTCAGGGCATGAGTTTCAGTCCAGGAACTTGAGGGCATGAGATTCAGTGCATGAGTTTCAG
Source organism: Mobula birostris (assembly GCF_030028105.1). NCBI lineage: Eukaryota > Metazoa > Chordata > Chondrichthyes > Myliobatiformes > Myliobatidae > Mobula > Mobula birostris. Next base: position 2,999 of record NW_027276331.1, on the reverse strand, counting down.
AGCATGAGATTCAGGGCATGAGATTCAGTGCATGATTTTCAGGGCAGGAGATTCAGAGCAGGTGTTTCAGTGCAGGAGTTTCAGGGCATGAGATTCAGGGCATGAGATTCAGGGCATGAGTTTCAGGGCATGAGTTTCAGGGCAGGAGTTTCAGAGCATGTGATTCAGGGCGTGAGTTTCAGGATATGAGATTCATGGCATGAGTTTCAGTGCAGGAGTTTCAGGGCATGAGATTCAGGGCATGAGTTTCACTGCATGAGTTTGAGGGCAGGAGTTTCAGGGCATGAGATTCAGGGCATGAGTTTCAGGGCATGAGATCAGGGCAGGTATTTCAGGGCATGTAATTCAGGGCATGAGATTCTGGGCAGATGATTCAGGGCAGGAGTTTTAGGGCATGTGATTCAGGGCATGAGTTTCAGTGCATGAATTTCAGGGCAGGAGTTTCAGGGTATGTGATTTAGGGCATGAGTTTCAGGGCATGAGATTCAGGGCTTGAGTTTCAGGGCATGAGGTTCAGGGCATGAGTTTCAGGGCATGAGATTCAGGGCATGAGTTTCAGTGCAGGAACTTGAGGGCATGAGATTCAGTGCACGAGTTTCAGAGCATGAGATTCAGGGCATGAGATTCAGGGCATGATTTTCAGGGCAGGAGATTCAGGGCAGGTGTTTCAGTGCAGGAGTTTCAGGGCATGAGATTCAGGGCATGAGATTCAGGGCATGAGTTTCAGGACAGGAGATTCAGGGCATGAGTTTCAGGACATGAGTTTCAGGGCATTAGTTTCAGAGCAGGAGTTTCAGGGCATGTGATTCAGGGCGTGAGTTTCAGGATATGAGATTCATGGCATGAGTTTCAGTGCAGGAGTTTCAGGGCATGAGATTCAGAGCATGAGTTTCAGGGTAGGTGATTCAGGGCAGGATGTTCAGGACATGAGATTCAGGGCATGAGTTTCAGTGCAGGAACTTGAGGTCATGAGATTCAGTGCACGAGTTTCAGAGCATGATATTCAGGGCATGAGATTCAGGGCATGAGTTTCAGGGCAGGAGATTCAGGGCAGGTGTTTCACTGCAAGAGTTTCAGGGCATGAGATTCAGGGCATGAGATTCAGGGCATGAGATTTAGTACAGGAGATTCAGTGCATGAGTTTCAGGGCATGAGTTTCAGGGCAGGAGTTGTAGGGCATGTGATTCAGGGCATGAGTTTCAGTGCATGAGTTTCAGGGCAGGAGTTTCTGGGTATGTGATTTAGGGCATGAGTTTCAGGGCATGAGATTCAGGGCTTGAGTTTCAGGGCATGAGGTTCAGGGCATGAGTTTCAGGTCATTAGATTCAGGGCATGAGTTTCAGTCCAGGAACTTGAGGGCATGAGATTCAGGGCATGAGATTCAGGGCATGAGTTTAAGGGCATGAGTTTCAGGGCATAAGTTTCAGGACATGAGTTTCAGGGAATGAGATTCAGGACATGAGTTTCAGGGCTTGAGTTTCAGTGCAGGAACTTGAGGGCATGAGATTCAGGGCATGAGTTTCAGGACAGGAGATTCAGGGCATGAGTTTCAGGGCATGAGTTTCAGGGCAGAAGTTTCAGGGCATGTAATTCAGGGCGTGAGTTTCAGGATATGAGATTCATGGCATGAGTTTCAGTGCAGGAGTTTCAGTGCAGGAACTTGAGGGCATGAGATTCAGGGCATGAGTTTCAGGACAGGAGATTCAGGCATGAGATTCAGGACAGCAGTTTTCAAAGCATGAGATTCAGGGCATGAGTTTCAGTGCATGAGTTTGAGGGCAGGAGTTTCAAGGCATGAGATTCAGGGCATGAGTTTCAGTGCATGAGTTTGAGGGCAGGAGTTTCAGGGCATGAGATTCAGGGCATGAGTTTCAGGGCATGAGATTCAGGGCAGGTATTTCAGGGCATGTAATTCAGGGCATGTGTTTTTTTGGCATATGATTCAGGGCAGGAGTTTTAGGGCATGTGATTCAGGGCATCAGTTTCAGTGCATGAGTTTCAGGGCATGAGGTTCAGGGCATGAGTTTCAGGTCATGAGATTCAGGGCATGAGTTTCAGTCCAGGAACTTGAGGGCATGAGATTCAGTGCATGAGTTTCAGAGCATGAGATTCAGGGCATGATTTTCAGGGCAGGAGATTCAGGGCAGGTGTTTCAGTGCAGGAGTTTCAGGGCATGAGATTCAGGGCATGAGATTCAGGGCATGAGTTTCAGGACAGGAGATTCAGGGCATGAGTTTCAGGGCATGAGTTTCAGGGCAGGAGTTTCAGGGCATGTGATTCAGGGTGTAAGTTTCAGGATATGAGATTCATGGCATGAGTTTCAGTGCAGGAGTTTCAGGGCATGAGATTCAGGGCATGAGTTTTAGGACAGGAGATTCAGGGCATGAGTTTCAGGGCATGAGTTTCAGGGCAGGAGTTTCAGGGCAGGAGTTTTAGGGCATGAGTTTCAGTGCATGAGTTTTAGGGCAGGAGTTTCAGGGTATGTGATTCAGGGCATGAGTTTCAGGGAATGAGATTCAGGGCTTGAGTTTCAGGGCATGAGGTTCAGGGCATGAGTTTCAGGTCATGAGATTCAGGACATGAGTTTCAGTCCAGGAACTTGAGGGCATGAGATTCAGTGCATGAGTTTCAGTGCATGAGTTTCAGGGCAGGAGTTTCAGGGTATGTGATTTAGGGCATGAGTTTCAGGGCATGAGATTCAGGGCATGAGTTTCAGTGCAGGAGATTCAGGGCAGGTGTTTCAGGGCATGAGATTCAGGGCATGAGTTTCAGGACAGGAGATTCAGGGCATGAGTTTCAGGGCAGGAGTTTCAGGGCATGTGATTCAGGGCGTGAGTTTCAGAGCATGAGATTCAGTGCAGGAGTTTCAGGGCATGAGATTCAGGGCATGAGATTCAGGGCATGAGTTTCAGGACAGGAGATTCAGGGCATGAGTTTCAGGGCATGAGTTTCAGGGCAGGAGTTTCAGGGCATGTGATTCAGTGTGTAAGTTTCAGGAT
>NW_027276330.1:0-41294 GCF_030028105.1 Mobula birostris | reverse complement strand
TAGACAGATTGCGAGACTGGACAAAGTGGGACGTAGACAGATTGGGAGACTGGACGCAGAAGGACGTAGACAGATTGGGAGACTGACGCAGAAGGATGTAGACAGATTGGGAGACTGGACACAGAAGGACGTAGACAGATTGCGAGAACAGACCAGAAGGACGTAGACAGATTGGGAGACTGGCACAGAAGGATGTAGACAGATTGGGAGCGTGGACACGGAAGGATGCAGACAGATAGGGAGATCGGATACAGAAGGATGTAGACAGATTGGGAGACGGGACACAGAAGGACGTAGACAGATTGGGAGACTGACAGAGAAGGACGTAGACAGATTGGGAGACTGGACACAGAAGGTGTAGACAGATTGGGAGACTGGACACAGAAGGACGTAGACAGATTGGGAGACTGGACACAGAAGGGTGTAGACAGATTGGGAGACTGGACACAGAAGGATGTAGACAAATTGGGAGACTGGACACAGAAGGGTGTAGACAGATGGGAGACTGGACACAGAAGGACGTAGACAGATTGGGAGACTGGACACAGAAGGGTGTAGACAGATTGCGAGACTGGACACAGAAGGACGTAGACAGATTGGCAGACTGGACACAGAAGGACGTAGACAGATTGGGAGACTGGACACAGAAGGAGGCAGACAGATTGGAGACTGGACACAGGAGGACTTAGACAGATTGGGAGACTGGACACAGAAGGAGGCAGACAGATTGGGAGACCGGACATAGGAGGACGTAGACAGATTGGGAGACTGGACACAGAAGGGAGTAGACAGATTGGGAGACTGGACACAGAAGGATGTAGACAGATTGGGAGACTGGACAGAGAAGGATGTAGACAGATTGGGAGAACAGACAGAGAAGGACGTAGACAGATTGGGAGACTGGGGCGCAGAAGGATGTAGACAGATTGGGAGACTGGCAACATAAGGATGTAGACAGATTTGAGATTGGACACAGAAGAACGCAGACAGATTGAGAGAACAGACACAGAAGGACGTAGACAGATTGGGAGACTGGAAACAGAAGGATGTAGACAGATTGGGATACTAGACACAGAAGGATGTAGACAGATTGGGAGACTAGACACAGAAGGATATAGACAGATTGGGAGACTGGACACAGAGGAGTGTAGACAGATTGGATACTGGACACTAAAGGATGTAGACAGATTGGGAGACTGGACACAGAAGGATGTAGACAGATTGGGAGAACGGGCACAGAAGGATGTAGACAGATTGGGACACTGGACACAGAAGGACTTAGACAGATTGGGTGACTGGACACAGAGGATGTAGACAGATTGGGAGACTGGACATAGAAGGACGTAGACAGATTGGGAGTCTGGACACAGAAGAACGTAGACAGATTGGGACACTGGACACAGAAGGATGTAGACAGATTAGGAGACTGGACACAGCAGGACGTAGACAGATTGGGAGACTGGACGCAGAAGGACATAGACAGATTGGGAGACTGGATACAGAAGGATGTAGACAGATTGGGAGACTGGACACAGAAGGACGTAGACAGATAGTGAGAACAGACACAGAAGGACGTAGACAGATTGAGAGACTGGACACAGAAGGATGTAGATAGATTGGGAGACTGGACACAGAAGGATGTAGACAGATTGGGAGACTAGACACAGAAGGATGTAGACAGATTGGGAGACTGGACACAGAAAGACGTAGACAGATTGGGAGACTGGACACAGAAGGGTGTAGACAGATTGGGAGACTGGACACAGAAGGACGTACACAGATTGAGAGATTGGACACAGAAGGATGTAGATAGATTGGGAGACAGGACACAGAAGAACGTATACAGATTGGGAGACTGGACACAGAAGGGTGTAGACAGATTGGCAGACTGGACATAGAAGGATGTAGACACATTGGGAGAGTGGACACAGAAGGGTGTAGACAAATTGGGAGACTGGACACAGAACGACGTAGACAGATTGGGAGACTGGACACAGAAGTATGTAGACAGATTGGGAGACAGGACACTGGAGGACGTAGACAGATTGGGAGACTGGACACAGAAGGAAGTAGACAGATTGGGAGACTGGTCACAGAAGGATGTAGACTGATTGGGTGACTGGACACAGAGGAGTTTAGACAGATTGGGATACTGGACACTAAAGGATGTAGACAGATTGGGAGACTGGACACAGAAGGATGTAGACAGATTGGGAGAACGGGCACAGAAGGATGTAGACAGATTGGGAGACTAGACACAGAAGGATGTAGACCGATTGGGAGACTGGACACAGAAAGATGTAGACAGATTGGGAGACTGGACACAGAGGAGTGTAGACAGATTGGGATACTGGACACTAAAGATGTAGACAGATTGGGAGACTGGACACAGAAGGATGTAGACAGATTGGAGAACGGGACAGAAGGATGTAGACAGATTGGGACACTGGACACAGAAGGACTTAGACAGATTGGGTGACTGGACACAGAGGATGTAGACAGATTGGAGACTGGACATAGAAGGACGTAGACAGATTGGGTGTATGGACACAGAAGAACGTAGACAGATTGGGACACTGGACACAGAAGGATGTAGACAGATTGGGAGACTGGACACAGAAGGATGTAGACAGATTGGGCGTCTGGACACAGAAGGACGTAGACAGATTGGGAGACTGGACACAGAAGGATGTAGACAGATTAGGAGACGGACACAGCAGGACGTAGACAGATTGGGAGACTGGACGCAGAAGGACATAGACAGATTGGGAGACTGGATACAGAAGGATGTAGACAGATTGGGAGACTGGACACAAAAGGACGTAGACAGATTGCGAGAACAGACACAGAAGGACGTAGACAGATTGAGACACTGGACACAGAAGGATGTAGATAGATTGGGAGACTGGACACAGAAGGATGTAGACAGATTGGGATACTAGACACAGAAGGATGTAGACAGATTGGGAGACTGGATACAGAAGGACGTAGACAGATTGGATACTGGACACAGAAGGGTGTAGACAGATTGGGAGACTGGACACAGAAGGATGTAGACAGATTGAGAGACTGGACACAGAAGGATGTAGATAGATTGGGAGACTGGACACAGAAGGACGTATACAGATTGGGAGACTGGACACAGAAGGGTGTGGACAGATTGGGAGACTGGACATAGAAGGATGTAGACACATTGGGAGACTGGACACAGAAGGGTGTAGACAAATTGGGAGACTGGACACAGAACGACGTAGACAGATTGGGAGACTGGACACAGAAGTATGTAGACAGATTGGGAGACTGGACACTGAAGGATGTAGACAGATTGGGAGAACGGGCACAGAGGGATGTAGACAGATTGGGACACTGGACACAAAAGGACGTGGACAGATTGGGTGACTGGACACAGAGGATATAGACAGATTGGGAGAATGGACATAGAAGGACGTAGACAGATTGGGAGTCTGGACACAGAAGAATGTGGACAGATTGGGCGTCTGTACACAGAAGACGTAGACAGATTGGGAGATTGGACATAGAAGGATGTAGACAGATTAGAGACAGGACACAGCAGGACATAGACAGATTGGGAGACTGGACACAGAAGGACATAGACAGATTGGGAGTCTGGACACAGAAGGATGTAGACAGATTGGGCGACTGGACCCAGAAGGACGTAGACAGATTGCGAGAACAGACACAGATGGACGTAGACAGATTGAGAGATTGGGCACAGAAGGATGTTGACAGATTGGGAGACTGGACACAGAAGGATGTAGAAAGATTGGGAGATCGGACACAGAGAACGTAGACAGATTGGGTGAATAGACACAGAAGGACGTAGACAGATTGGGAGACTGGATACAGAAGGATGTAGACAGATTGGGAGACTAGACACAGAAGGATGTAGACAGATGGGGAGACTGGACACAGAAGGACGTAGACAGATTCGGAGACTGGACACAGAAGGGAGTAGACAGATTGGGAGACTGGACACAGAAGGATGTAGACAGGTTGGGAGACTGGACACAGAAAGACGTAGACAAATTGGGAGACTGGACACAGAAGGATGTAGACAGATTGGGAGACTGGACACAGAAGGATGTAGACAGATTGGGCGTCTGTACACAGAAGGACGTAGACAGATTGGGAGACTGGACACAGAAGGATGTAGACAGATTAGGAGACTGGACACAGCAGGACGTAGACAGATTGGGAGACTGGACGCAGAAGGACATAGACAGATTGAGAGACTGGACACGGAAGGACGTAGACAGATTCGGAGACTGGACACAGAAGGGAGTAGACAGATTGGGAGACTGGACACAGAAGGATGTAGACAGGTTGGGAGACTGGACACAGAAAGACGTAGACAAATTGGGAGACTGGACACAGAAGGATGTAGACAGATTGGGAGACTGGATACAGAAGGACGTACACAGATTGGGAGACTGGGCACAGGAGGATGTAGACAGATTGGGAGAACGGGCACAGAAGGACGTACACAGATTGGGTGACTGGACACAGAGGATGTAGACAGATTGGGAGACTGGACGCAGAAGGACAGAGACAGATTGGGAGTCTGGACACAGAAGGATGTAGACAGATTGGCGACTGGACCCAGAAGGACGTAGACAGATTGCGAGAACAGACACAGATGGACGTAGACAGATTGAGAGACTGGCACAGAAGGATGTGGACAGATTGGGAGACTGACACAGAAGGATGTAGAAAGATTGGGAGATCGGACACAGAGAACGTAGACAGATTGGGTGAATAGACACAGAAGGACGTAGACAGATTGGGAGACTGGATACAGAAGGATGTAGACAGATTGGGAGACTAGACACAGAAGGATGTAGACAGATTGGAGACTGGACACAGAAGGGTGTAGACAGATTGGGAGACTGGACACAGAAGGACGTAGACAGATTGGGAGACTGGACACAGAAGGGTGTAGACAGATTGGGAGACTGGATACAGAAGGACGTAGACAGATTGGGAGACTGGACACAGAAGGAGGCAGGCAGATTGGGAGACTGGACACAGGAGGACGTAGACAGATTGGGAGACTGGACACAGAAGGAGGCAGACAGATTGGGAGACTGGACACAGAAGGGAGTAGACAGATTGGGAGACTGGACACAGAAGGATGTAGACAGATTGGGAGACTGGGCACAGGAGGATGTAGACAGATTGGGAGAACGGGCACAGAGGGACGTACACAGATTGGGTGACTGGACACAGAGGATGTAGACAGATTGGGAGACTGGACACAGAAGGACGTAGACAGATTGGGAGACTGGACACAGAAGGACGTAGACAGATTGAGAGACTGGACACTGAAGGATGTAGACTGATTGGGAGACAGGACACTGAAGGATGTAGACAGATTGGGAGAACTGCACAGAAGGATGTAGACAGATTGGGATACTAGACATAGAAGGATGTAGACAGATTGGGAGACTGGATACAGAAGGACGTAGACAGATTGGGATACTGGACACAGAAGGGTGTAGACAGATTGGGAGACTGGACACAGAAGGATGTAGACAGATTGAGAGACTGGACACAGAAGGATGTAGATAGATTGGGAGACTGGACACAGAAGGACGTATACAGATTGGGAGACTGGACACAGAAGGGTGTGGACAGATTGGGAGACTGGACATAGAAGGATGTAGACACATTGGGAGACTGGACACAGAAGGGTGTAGACAAATTGGGAGACTGGACACAGAACGACGTAGACAGATTGGGAGACTGGACACAGAAGTATGTAGACAGATTGGAGACTGGACACTGAAGGATGTAGACAGATTGGGAGAACGGGCACAGAGGGATGTAGACAGATTGGGACACTGGACACAAAAGGACGTAGACAGATTGGGTGACTGGACACAGAGGATATAGACAGATTGGGAGAATGGACATAGAAGGACGTAGACAGATTGGGAGTCTGGACACAGAAGAATGTGGACAGATTGGGCGTCTGTACACAGAAGGACGTAGACAGATTGGGAGATTGGACATAGAAGGATGTAGACAGATTAGGAGACTGGACACAGCAGGACATAGACAGATTGGGAGACTGGACACAGAAGGACATAGACAGATTGGGAGTCTGGACACAGAAGGATGTAGACAGATTGGGCGACTGGACCCAGAAGGACGTAGACAGATTGCGAGAACAGACACAGATGGACGTAGACAGATTGAGAGATTGGGCACAGAAGGATGTTGACAGATTGGGAGACTGGACACAGAAGGATGTAGAAAGATTGGGAGATCGGACACAGAGAACGTAGACAGATTGGGTGAATAGACACAGAAGGACGTAGACAGATTGGGAGACTGGATACAGAAGGATGTAGACAGATTGGGAGACTAGACACAGAAGGATGTAGACAGATGGGGAGACTGGACACAGAAGGACGTAGACAGATTCGGAGACTGGACACAGAAGGGAGTAGACAGATTGGGAGACTGGACACAGAAGGATGTAGACAGGTTGGGAGACTGGACACAGAAAGACGTAGACAAATTGGGAGACTGGACACAGAAGGATGTAGACAGATTGGGAGACTGGACACAGAAGGATGTAGACAGATTGGGCGTCTGTACACAGAAGGACGTAGACAGATTGGGAGACTGGACACAGAAGGATGTAGACAGATTAGGAGACTGGACACAGCAGGACGTAGACAGATTGGGAGACTGGACGCAGAAGGACATAGACAGATTGAGAGACTGGACACGGAAGGACGTAGACAGATTCGGAGACTGGACACAGAAGGAGTAGACAGATTGGGAGACTGGACACAGAAGGATGTAGACAGGTTGGGAGACTGGACACAGAAAGACGTAGACAAATTGGGAGACTGGACACAGAAGGATGTAGACAGATTGGGAGACTGGATACAGAAGGACGTAGACAGATTGGGAGACTGGGCACAGGAGGATGTAGACAGATTGGGAGAACGGGCACAGAAGGACGTACACAGATTGGGTGACTGGACACAGAGGATGTAGACAGATTGGGAGACTGGACGCAGAAGGACAGAGACAGATTGGGAGTCTGGACACAGAAGGATGTAGACAGATTGGGCGACTGGACCCAGAAGGACGTAGACAGATTGCGAGAACAGACACAGATGGACGTAGACAGATTGAGAGACTGGGCACAGAAGGATGTGGACAGATTGGGAGACTGGACACAGAAGGATGTAGAAAGATTGGGAGATCGGACACAGAGAACGTAGACAGATTGGGTGAATAGACACAGAAGGACGTAGACAGATTGGGAGACTGGATACAGAAGGATGTAGACAGATTGGGAGACTAGACACAGAAGGATGTAGACAGATTGGGAGACTGGACACAGAAGGGTGTAGACAGATTGGGAGACTGGACACAGAAGGACGTAGACAGATTGGGAGACTGGACACAGAAGGGTGTAGACAGATTGGGAGACTGGATACAGAAGGACGTAGACAGATTGGGAGACTGGACACAGAAGGAGGCAGGCAGATTGGGAGACTGGACACAGGAGGACGTAGACAGATTGGGAGACTGGACACAGAAGGAGGCAGACAGATTGGGAGACTGGACACAGAAGGGAGTAGACAGATTGGGAGACTGGACACAGAAGGATGTAGACAGATTGGGAGACTGGGCACAGGAGGATGTAGACAGATTGGGAGAACGGGCACAGAGGGACGTACACAGATTGGGTGACTGGACACAGAGGATGTAGACAGATTGGGAGACTGGACACAGAAGGACGTAGACAGATTGGGAGACTGGACACAGAAGGACGTAGACAGATTGAGAGACTGGACACTGAAGGATGTAGACTGATTGGGAGACAGGACACTGAAGGATGTAGACAGATTGGGAGAACTGGCACAGAAGGATGTAGACAGATTGGGACACTGGACACAGAAGGCTGTAGACAGATTGGGAGACTGGACACAGAAGGATGTAGACAGATTGGGCGTCTGTACACAGAAGGACGTAGACAGATTGGGAGACTGGACACAGAAGGATGTAGACAGATTAGGAGACTGGACACAGCAGGACGTAGACAGATTGGGAGACTGGACGCAGAAGGACATAGACAGATTGAGAGACTGGACACGGAAGGATGTAGACAGATTGGGAGACTGGACACAGAAGGACGTAGACAGATTGCGAGAACAGACACAGAAGGACGTAGACAGATTGACAGACTGGGCACAGAAGAACGTGGACAGATCGGGAGACTCGACACAGAAGGATGCAGACAGATTGGGAGACTGGACGCAGAAGGACGTAGACAGATTGGGAGACTGGACACTGAAGGATGTAGACAGATTGGGAGAATGGGCACAGAAGGACGTAGACAGATTGAGAGACTGGACACAGAAGGACATAGACATATTGGGAGAACAGACACCGAAGGACGTAGACAGATTGGGAGACTGGGCACAGAAGGATGTAGAAAGATTGGGAGACCGGCAACAGAAGGATGTAGACAGATTGGGAGATCGGACACAGAAGAACGCAGACAGATTGGGAGAGCAGACACAGAAGGACGTAGACAGATTGGGAGACTGGACACAGAAGGACGTAGACAAATTGGGAGACTGCACACAGAAGGATGTAGACAGATTGGGAGACTGTACACAGAAGGACGTAGGCAAATTGGGAGACTGGACACAGAAGGATGTAGACAGATTGGGAGACTGGACACAGAAGGACGTAGGCAAATTGGGAGACCGAACACAGAAGGATGTAGACCGATTGGGAGACTGGACACAGAAGGATGTAGACAGTTTGGGAGACTGGACACAGAGGAGTGTAGACAGATTGGGATACTGGACACTAAAGGATGTAGACAGATTGGGAGACTGGACACAGAAGGATGTAGACAGATTGGGAGAACGGGCACAGAAGGATGTAGACAGATTGGGACACTGGACACAGAAGGACTTAGACAGATTGGGTGACTGGACACAGAGGATGTAGACAGATTGGGAGACTGGACATAGAAGGACGTAGACAGATTGGGAGTCTGGACACAGAAGGACGTAGACAGATTGGGACACTGGACACAGAAGGATGTAGACAGATTGGGAGACTGGACACAGAAGGATGTAGACAGATTGGGCGTCTGGACACAGAAGGACGCAGACAGACTGGGAGAGTGGACACAGAAGAATGTAGACAGATTAGGAGACTGGACACAGCAGGACGTAGACAGATTGGGAGACTCGACGCAGAAGGACATAGACAGAATGGGAGACTGGATACAGAAGGATGTAGACAGATTGGGAGACTGGACACAAAAGGACGTAGACAGATTGCGAGAACAGACACAGAAGGATGTAGACAGATTGGGAGACTGGACACAGAAGGAGGCAGACAGATTGGGAGACTGGACACAGGAGGACGTAGACAGATTGGGAGACTGGACACAGAAGGAGGCAGACAGATTGGGAGACTGGACACAGGAGGACCTAGACAGATTGGGAGACTGGACACAGAAGGGAGTAGACAGATTGGGAGACTGAACACAGAAGGATGTAGACAGATTGGGAGACTGGACAGAGAAGGATGTAGACAGATTGGGAGAACAGACACAGAAGGACGTAGACAGATTGGGAGACTGGGCGCAGAAGGATGTAGACAGATTGGGAGACTGGACACTGAAGGATGTAGACAGATTGGGAGAATGGGCACAGAAGGACGTAGACAGATTGAGAGACTGGACACAGAAGGACATAGACATATTGGGAGAACAGACACCGAAGGACGTAGACAGATTGGGAGACTGGGCACAGAAGGATGTAGAAAGATTGGGAGACCGGCAACAGAAGGATGTAGACAGATTGGGAGATCGGACACAGAAGAACGCAGACAGATTGGGAGAGCAGACACAGAAGGACGTAGACAGATTGGGAGACTGGACACAGAAGGACGTAGACAAATTGGGAGACTGCACACAGAAGGATGTAGACAGATTGGGAGACTGTACACAGAAGGACGTAGGCAAATTGGGAGACTGGACAGAGAAGGATGTAGACAGATTGGGAGACTGGACACAGAAGGACGTAGGCAAATTGGGAGACTGAACACAGAAGGATGTAGACCGATTGGGAGACTGGACACAGAAGGATGTAGACAGATTGGGAGACTGGACACAGAGGAGTTTAGACAGATTGGGATACTGGACACTAAAGGATGTAGACAGATTGGGAGACTGGACACAGAAGGATGTAGACAGATTGGGAGAACGGGGACAGAAGGATGTAGACAGATTGGGACACTGGACACAGAAGGACTTAGACAGATTGGGTGACTGGACACAGAGGATGTAGACAGATTGGGAGACTGGACATAGAAGGACGTAGACAGATTGGGAGTCTGGACACAGAAGGACGTAGACAGATTGGGACACTGGACACAGAAGGATGTAGACAGATTGGGAGACTGGACACAGAAGGATGTAGACAGATTGGGCGTCTGGACACAGAAGGACGCAGACAGACTGGGAGACTGGACACAGAAGGATGTAGACAGATTAGGAGACTAGACACAGCAGGACGTAGACAGATTGGGAGACTCGACGCAGAAGGACATAGACAGAATGGGAGACTGGATACAGAAGGATGTAGACAGATTGGGAGACTGGACACAAAAGGACGTAGACAGATTGCGAGAACAGACACAGAAGGATGTAGACAGATTGGGAGACTGGACACAGAAGGAGGCAGACAGATTGGGAGACTGGACACAGGAGGACGTAGACAGATTGGGAGACTGGACACAGAAGGAGGCAGACAGATTGGGAGACTGGACACAGGAGGACCTAGACAGATTGGGAGACTGGACACAGAAGGGAGTAGACAGATTGGGAGACTGAACACAGAAGGATGTAGACAGATTTGGAGACTGGACAGAGAAGGATGTAGACAGATTGGGAGAACAGACACAGAAGGACGTAGACAGATTGGGAGACTGGGCGCAGAAGGATGTAGACAGATTGGGAGACTAGCAACAGAAGGATGTAGACAGATTGGGAGATTGGACGCAGAAGAACGCAGACAGATTGGGAGAACAGACACAGAAGGACGTAGACAGATTGGGAGACTGGAAACAGAAGGATGTAGACAGATTGGGAGACTGGACACAGAAAGACGTAGACAGATTGGGAGACTGGACACAGAAGGGTGCAGACAGATTGGGAGACTGGACACAGAAGGACGTACACAGATTGAGAGACTGGACACAGAAGGATGTAGATAGATTGGGAGACAGGACACAGAAGGACGTATACAGATTGGGAGACTGGACACAGAAGGGTGTAGACAGATTGGGAGACTGGACATAGAAGGATGTAGACACATTGGGAGAGTGGACACAGAAGGGTGTAGACAAATTGGGAGACTGGACACAGAACGACGTAGACAGATTGGGAGACTGGACACAGAAGTATGTAGACAGATTGGGAAACAGGACACTGGAGGACGTAGACAGATTGGGAGACTGGACACAGAAGGATGTAGACAGATTGGGAGACTGGACACAGAAGGACGTAGACAAATTGGGAGACTGGATACAGAAGGCCGTAGACAGATTGGGAGACTGGGCACAGGAGGATGTAGACAGATTGTGAGAACGGGCACAGAAGGATGTAGACAGATTGGGAGACTGGACACAGAAGGACGTAGACAGATTGGGAGACTGGACACAGGAGGACGTAGACAGATTGGGAGACTGGACACAGAAGTGCGTAGACAGATTGGGTGACTGGACACAGAGGATGTAGACAAATTGGGAGACTGGACACAGAAGGATGTAGACAGATTGGGAGACTGGACACAGAAGGACGTAGACAGATTGGGAGACTGGACACTGAAGGATGTGGACAGATTGGGAGACTGGATACAGCAGGACGTAGACAGATTGGGAGACTGGACACAGAAGGATGTAGACAGATTGGGAGACTGGACACAGAAGTACGTAGACAGATTGGTAGTATGGACACAGAAGGACGTAGACAGATTGGGAGACTGGACACAGAAGTATGTAGACAGATTGCGAGACTGGACAAAGTGGGACGTAGACAGATTGGGAGACTGGACGCAGAAGGACGTAGACAGATTGGGAGACTGGACGCCGAAGGATGTAGACAGATTGGGAGACTGGACACAGAAGGACGTAGACAGATTGCGAGAACAGACCAGAAGGACGTAGACAGATTGGGAGACTGGGCACAGAAGGATGTAGACAGATTGGGAGCGTGGACACGGAAGGATGCAGACAGATAGGGAGATCGGATACAGAAGGATGTAGACAGATTGGGAGACGGGACACAGAAGGACGTAGACAGATTGGGAGACTGGACAGAGAAGGGCGTAGACAGATTGGGAGACTGGACACAGAAGGGTGTAGACAGATTGGGAGACTGGACACAGAAGGACGTAGACAGATTGGGAGACTGGACACAGAAGGGTGTAGACAGATTGGGAGACTGGACACAGAAGGATGTAGACAAATTGGGAGACTGGACACAGAAGGGTGTAGACAGATTGGGAGACTGGACACAGAAGGACGTAGACAGATTGGGAGACTGGACACAGAAGGGTGTAGACAGAATGCGAGACTGGACACAGAAGGACGTAGACAGATTGGCAGACTGGACACAGAAGGACGTAGACAGATTGGGAGACTGGACACAGAAGGAGGCAGACAGATTGGGAGACTGGACACAGGAGGACTTAGACAGATTGGGAGACTGGACACAGAAGGAGGCAGACAGATTGGGAGACCGGACACAGGAGGACGTAGACAGATTGGGAGACTGGACACAGAAGGGAGTAGACAGATTGGGAGACTGGACACAGAAGGATGTAGACAGATTGGGAGACTGGACAGAGAAGGATGTAGACAGATTGGGAGAACAGACAGAGAAGGACGTAGACAGATTGGGAGACTGGGCGCAGAAGGATGTAGACAGATTGGGAGACTGGCAACATAAGGATGTAGACAGATTTTGAGATTGGACACAGAAGAACGCAGACAGATTGAGAGAACAGACACAGAAGGACGTAGACAGATTGGGAGACTGGAAACAGAAGGATGTAGACAGATTGGGATACTAGACACAGAAGGATGTAGACAGATTGGGAGACTAGACACAGAAGGATATAGACAGATTGGGAGACTGGACAAAGAGGAGTGTAGACAGATTGGGATACTGGACACTAAAGGATGTAGACAGATTGGGAGACTGGACACAGAAGGATGTAGACAGATTGGGAGAACGGGCACAGAAGGATGTAGACAGATTGGGACACTGGACACAGAAGGACTTAGACAGATTGGGTGACTGGACACAGAGGATGTAGACAGATTGGGAGACTGGACATAGAAGGACGTAGACAGATTGGGAGTCTGGACACAGAAGAACGTAGACAGATTGGGACACTGGACACAGAAGGATGTAGACAGATTAGGAGACTGGACACAGCAGGACGTAGACAGATTGGGAGACTGGACGCAGAAGGACATAGACAGATTGGGAGACTGGATACAGAAGGATGTAGACAGATTGGGAGACTGGACACAGAAGGACGTAGACAGATAGTGAGAACAGACACAGAAGGACGTAGACAGATTGAGAGACTGGACACAGAAGGATGTAGATAGATTGGGAGACTGGACACAGAAGGATGTAGACAGATTGGGAGACTAGACACAGAAGGATGTAGACAGATTGGGAGACTGGACACAGAAAGACGTAGACAGATTGGGAGACTGGACACAGAAGGGTGTAGACAGATTGGGAGACTGGACACAGAAGGACGTACACAGATTGAGAGATTGGACACAGAAGGATGTAGATAGATTGGGAGACAGGACACAGAAGGACGTATACAGATTGGGAGACTGGACACAGAAGGGTGTAGACAGATTGGCAGACTGGACATAGAAGGATGTAGACACATTGGGAGAGTGGACACAGAAGGGTGTAGACAAATTGGGAGACTGGACACAGAACGACGTAGACAGATTGGGAGACTGGACACAGAAGTATGTAGACAGATTGGGAGACAGGACACTGGAGGACGTAGACAGATTGGGAGACTGGACACAGAAGGAAGTAGACAGATTGGGAGACTGGTCACAGAAGGATGTAGACAGATTGGGTGACTGGACACAGAGGAGTTTAGACAGATTGGGATACTGGACACTAAAGGATGTAGACAGATTGGGAGACTGGACACAGAAGGATGTAGACAGATTGGGAGAACGGGCACAGAAGGATGTAGACAGATTGGGACACTGGACACAGAAGGACTTAGACAGATTGGGTGACTGGACACAGAGGATGTAGACAGATTGGGAGACTGGACATAGAAGGACGTAGACAGATTGGGAGTCTGGACACAGAAGGACGTAGACAGATTGGGACACTGGACACAGAAGGATGTAGACAGATTGGGAGACTGGACACAGAAGGATGTAGACAGATTGGGCGTCTGGACACAGAAGGACGCAGACAGACTGGGAGACTGGACACAGAAGGATGTAGACAGATTAGGAGACTGGACACAGCAGGACGTAGACAGATTGGGAGACTCGACGCAGAAGGACATAGACAGAATGGGAGACTGGATACAGAAGGATGTAGACAGATTGGGAGACTGGACACAAAAGGACGTAGACAGATTGCGAGAACAGACACAGAAGGATGTAGACAGATTGGGAGACTGGACACAGAAGGAGGCAGACAGATTGGGAGACTGGACACAGGAGGACGTAGACAGATTGGGAGACTGGACACAGAAGGAGGCAGACAGATTGGGAGACTGGAGACAGGAGGACCTAGACAGATTGGGAGACTGGACACAGAAGGGAGTAGACAGATTGGGAGACTGAACACAGAAGGATGTAGACAGATTTGGAGACTGGACAGAGAAGGATGTAGACAGATTGGGAGAACAGACACAGAAGGACGTAGACAGATTGGGAGACTGGGCGCAGAAGGATGTAGACAGATTGGGAGACTAGCAACAGAAGGATGTAGACAGATTGGGAGATTGGACGCAGAAGAACGCAGACAGATTGGGAGAACAGACACAGAAGGACGTAGACAGATTGGGAGACTGGAAACAGAAGGATGTAGACAGATTGGGAGACTGGACACAGAAAGACGTAGACAGATTGGGAGACTGGACACAGAAGGGTGCAGACAGATTGGGAGACTGTACACAGAAGGACGTACACAGATTGAGAGACTGGACACAGAAGGATGTAGATAGATTGGGAGACAGGACACAGAAGGACGTATACAGATTGGGAGACTGGACACAGAAGGGTGTAGACAGATTGCGAGACTGGACATAGAAGGATGTAGACACATTGGGAGAGTGGACACAGAAGGGTGTAGACAAATTGGGAGACTGGACACAGAACGACGTAGACAGATTGGGAGACTGGACACAGAAGTATGTAGACAGATTGGGAAACAGGACACTGGAGGACGTAGACAGATTGGGAGACTGGACACAGAAGGATGTAGACAAATTGGGAGACTGGACACAGAAGGACGTAGACAAATTGGGAGACTGGATACAGAAGGCCGTAGACAGATTGGGAAACAGGACACTGGAGGACGTAGACAGATTGGGAGACTGGACACAGAAGGATGTAGACAGATTGGGAGACTGGACACAGAAGGACGTAGACAAATTGGGAGACTGGATACAGAAGGCCGTAGACAGATTGGGAGACTGGGCACAGGAGGATGTAGACAGATTGTGAGAACGGGCACAGAAGGCCGTAGACAGATTGGGAGACTGGGCACAGGAGGATGTAGACAGATTGTGAGAACGGGCACAGAAGGATGTAGACAGATTGGGAGACTGGACACAGAAGTATGTAGACAGATTGGGAAACAGGACACTGGAGGACGTAGACAGATTGGGAGACTGGACACAGAAGGATGTAGACAGATTGGGAGACTGGACACAGGAGGATGTAGACAGATTGGGAGAACGGGTACAGAGGGACGTACACAGATTGGGTGACTGGACACAGAGGATGTAGACAGATTGGGAGACTGGACACAGAAGGACGTAGACAGATTGGGAGACTGGACACAGAAGGACGTAGACAGATTGAGAGACTGGACACTGAAGGATGTAGACTGATTGGGAGACAGGACACTGAAGGATGTAGACAGATTGGGAGAACTGGCACAGAAGGATGTAGACAGATTGGGACACTGGACACAGAAGTCTGTAGACAGATTGGGAGACTGGACACAGAAGGATGTAGACAGATTGGGCGTCTGTACACAGAAGGACGTAGACAGATTGGGAGACTGGACACAGAAGGATGTAGACAGATTAGGAGACTGGACACAGCAGGACGTAGACAGATTGGGAGACTGGACGCAGAAGGACATAGACAGATTGGGAGACTGGACACGGAAGGATGTAGACAGATTGGGAGACTGGACACAGAAGGACGTAGACAGATTGCGAGAACAGACACAGAAGGACGTAGACAGATTGACAGACTGGGCACAGAAGAACGTGGACAGATCGGGAGACTCGACACAGAAGGATGCAGACAGATTGGGAGACTGGACGCAGAAGGACGTAGACAGATTGGGAGACTGGACACTGAAGGATGTAGACAGATTGGGAGAATGGGCACAGAAGGACGTAGACAGATTGAGAGACTGGACACAGAAGGACATAGACATATTGGGAGAACAGACACCGAAGGACGTAGACAGATTGGGAGACTGGGCACAGAAGGATGTAGAAAGATTGGGAGACCGGCAACAGAAGGATGTAGACAGATTGGGAGATCGGACACAGAAGAACGCAGACAGATTGGGAGAGCAGACACAGAAGGACGTAGACAGATTGGGAGACTGGACACAGAAGGACGTAGACAAATTGGGAGACTGCACACAGAAGGATGTAGACAGATTGGGAGACTGTACACAGAAGGACGTAGGCAAATTGGGATACTGGACACAGAAGGATGTAGACAGATTGGGAGACTGGACACAGAAGGACGTAGGCAAATTGGGAGACTGAACACAGAAGGATGTAGACCGATTGGGACACTGGACACAGAAGGACTTAGACAGATTGGGTGACTGGACACAGAGGATGTAGACAGATTGGGAGACTGGACATAGAAGGACGTAGACAGATTGGGAGTCTGGACACAGAAGGACGTAGACAGATTGGGACACTGGACACAGAAGGATGTAGACAGATTGGGAGACTGGACACAGAAGGATGTAGACAGATTGGGCGTCTGGACACAGAAGGACGCAGACAGACTGGGAGACTGGACACAGAAGAATGTAGACAGATTAGGAGACTGGACACAGCAGGACGTAGACAGATTGGGAGACTCGACGCAGAAGGACATAGACAGAATGGGAGACTGGATACAGAAGGATGTAGACAGATTGGGAGACTGGACACAAAAGGACGTAGACAGATTGCGAGAACAGACACAGAAGGATGTAGACAGATTGGGAGACTGGACACAGAAGGAGGCAGACAGATTGGGAGACTGGACACAGGAGGACGTAGACAGATTGGGAGACTGGACACAGAAGGAGGCAGACAGATTGGGAGACTGGACACAGAAGGGAGTAGACAGATTGGGAGACTGGACACAGAAGGATGTAGACAGATTGGGAGACTGGACAGAGAAGGATGTAGACAGATTGGGAGAACAGACAGAGAAGGACGTAGACAGATTGGGAGACTGGGCGCAGAAGGATGTAGACAGATTGGGAGACTGGCAACATAAGGATGTAGACAGATTTTGAGATTGGACACAGAAGAACGCAGACAGATTGAGAGAACAGACACAGAAGGACGTAGACAGATTGGGAGACTGGAAACAGAAGGATGTAGACAGATTGGGATACTAGACACAGAAGGATGTAGACAGATTGGGAGACTAGACACAGAAGGATATAGACAGATTGGGAGACTGGACACAGAGGAGTGTAGACAGATTGGGATACTGGACACTAAAGGATGTAGACAGATTGGGAGACTGGACACAGAAGGATGTAGACAGATTGGGAGAACGGGCACAGAAGGATGTAGACAGATTGGGACACTGGACACAGAAGGACTTAGACAGATTGGGTGACTGGACACAGAGGATGTAGACAGATTGGGAGACTGGACATAGAAGGACGTAGACAGATTGGGAGTCTGGACACAGAAGAACGTAGACAGATTGGGACACTGGACACAGAAGGATGTAGACAGATTAGGAGACTGGACACAGCAGGACGTAGACAGATTGGGAGACTGGACGCAGAAGGACATAGACAGATTGGGAGACTGGATACAGAAGGATGTAGACAGATTGGGTGACTGGACACAGAAGGACGTAGACAGATAGTGAGAACAGACACAGAAGGACGTAGACAGATTGAGAGACTGGACACAGAAGGATGTAGATAGATTGGGAGACTGGACACAGAAGGATGTAGACAGATTGGGAGACTAGACACAGAAGGATGTAGACAGATTGGGAGACTGGACACAGAAAGACGTAGACAGATTGGGAGACTGGACACAGAAGGGTGTAGACAGATTGGGAGACTGGACACAGAAGGACGTACACAGATTGAGAGATTGGACACAGAAGGATGTAGATAGATTGGGAGACAGGACACAGAAGGACGTATACAGATTGGGAGACTGGACACAGAAGGGTGTAGACAGATTGGCAGACTGGACATAGAAGGATGTAGACACATTGGGAGAGTGGACACAGAAGGGTGTAGACAAATTGGGAGACTGGACACAGAACGACGTAGACAGATTGGGAGACTGGACACAGAAGTATGTAGACAGATTGGGAGACAGGACACTGGAGGACGTAGACAGATTGGGAGACTGGACACAGAAGGAAGTAGACAGATTGGGAGACTGGTCACAGAAGGATGTAGACAGATTGGGTGACTGGACACAGAGGAGTTTAGACAGATTGGGATACTGGACACTAAAGGATGTAGACAGATTGGGAGACTGGACACAGAAGGATGTAGACAGATTGGGAGAACGGGCACAGAAGGATGTAGACAGATTGGGACACTGGACACAGAAGGACTTAGACAGATTGGGTGACTGGACACAGAGGATGTAGACAGATTGGGAGACTGGACATAGAAGGACGTAGACAGATTGGGAGTCTGGACACAGAAGGACGTAGACAGATTGGGACACTGGACACAGAAGGATGTAGACAGATTGGGAGACTGGACACAGAAGGATGTAGACAGATTGGGCGTCTGGACACAGAAGGACGCAGACAGACTGGGAGACTGGACACAGAAGGATGTAGACAGATTAGGAGACTGGACACAGCAGGACGTAGACAGATTGGGAGACTCGACGCAGAAGGACATAGACAGAATGGGAGACTGGATACAGAAGGATGTAGACAGATTGGGAGACTGGACACAAAAGGACGTAGACAGATTGCGAGAACAGACACAGAAGGATGTAGACAGATTGGGAGACTGGACACAGAAGGAGGCAGACAGATTGGGAGACTGGACACAGGAGGACGTAGACAGATTGGGAGACTGGACACAGAAGGAGGCAGACAGATTGGGAGACTGGAGACAGGAGGACCTAGACAGATTGGGAGACTGGACACAGAAGGGAGTAGACAGATTGGGAGACTGAACACAGAAGGATGTAGACAGATTTGGAGACTGGACAGAGAAGGATGTAGACAGATTGGGAGAACAGACACAGAAGGACGTAGACAGATTGGGAGACTGGGCGCAGAAGGATGTAGACAGATTGGGAGACTAGCAACAGAAGGATGTAGACAGATTGGGAGATTGGACGCAGAAGGATGTAGACAGATTGGGAGATTGGACGCAGAAGAACGCAGACAGATTGGGAGAACAGACACAGAAGGACGTAGACAGATTGGGAGACTGGAAACAGAAGGATGTAGACAGATTGGGAGACTGGACACAGAAAGACGTAGACAGATTGGGAGACTGGACACAGAAGGGTGCAGACAGATTGGGAGACTGGACACAGAAGGACGTACACAGATTGAGAGACTGGACACAGAAGGATGTAGATAGATTGGGAGACAGGACACAGAAGGACGTATACAGATTGGGAGACTGGACACAGAAGGGTGTAGACAGATTGGGAGACTGGACATAGAAGGATGTAGACACATTGGGAGAGTGGACACAGAAGGGTGTAGACAAATTGGGAGACTGGACACAGAACGACGTAGACAGATTGGGAGACTGGACACAGAAGTATGTAGACAGATTGGGAAACAGGACACTGGAGGACGTAGACAGATTGGGAGACTGGACACAGAAGGATGTAGACAGATTGGGAGACTGGACACAGAAGGACGTAGACAAATTGGGAGACTGGATACAGAAGGCCGTAGACAGATTGGGAAACAGGACACTGGAGGACGTAGACAGATTGGGAGACTGGACACAGAAGGATGTAGACAGATTGGGAGACTGGACACAGAAGGACGTAGACAAATTGGGAGACTGGATACAGAAGGCCGTAGACAGATTGGGAGACTGGGCACAGGAGGATGTAGACAGATTGTGAGAACGGGCACAGAAGGCCGTAGACAGATTGGGAGACTGGGCACAGGAGGATGTAGACAGATTGTGAGAACGGGCACAGAAGGATGTAGACAGATTGGGAGACTGGACACAGAAGTATGTAGACAGATTGGGAAACAGGACACTGGAGGACGTAGACAGATTGGGAGACTGGACACAGAAGGATGTAGACAGATTGGGAGACTGGACACAGGAGGATGTAGACAGATTGGGAGAACGGGTACAGAGGGACGTACACAGATTGGGTGACTGGACACAGAGGATGTAGACAGATTGGGAGACTGGACACAGAAGGACGTAGACAGATTGGGAGACTGGACACAGAAGGACGTAGACAGATTGAGAGACTGGACACTGAAGGATGTAGACTGATTGGGAGACAGGACACTGAAGGATGTAGACAGATTGGGAGAACTGGCACAGAAGGATGTAGACAGATTGGGACACTGGACACAGAAGTCTGTAGACAGATTGGGAGACTGGACACAGAAGGATGTAGACAGATTGGGCGTCTGTACACAGAAGGACGTAGACAGATTGGGAGACTGGACACAGAAGGATGTAGACAGATTAGGAGACTGGACACAGCAGGACGTAGACAGATTGGGAGACTGGACGCAGAAGGACATAGACAGATTGGGAGACTGGACACGGAAGGATGTAGACAGATTGGGAGACTGGACACAGAAGGACGTAGACAGATTGCGAGAACAGACACAGAAGGACGTAGACAGATTGACAGACTGGGCACAGAAGAACGTGGACAGATCGGGAGACTCGACACAGAAGGATGCAGACAGATTGGGAGACTGGACGCAGAAGGACGTAGACAGATTGGGAGACTGGACACTGAAGGATGTAGACAGATTGGGAGAATGGGCACAGAAGGACGTAGACAGATTGAGAGACTGGACACAGAAGGACATAGACATATTGGGAGAACAGACACCGAAGGACGTAGACAGATTGGGAGACTGGGCACAGAAGGATGTAGAAAGATTGGGAGACCGGCAACTGAAGGATGTAGACAGATTGGGAGATCGGACACAGAAGAACGCAGACAGATTGGGAGAGCAGACACAGAAGGACGTAGACAGATTGGGAGACTGGACACAGAAGGACGTAGACAAATTGGGAGACTGCACACAGAAGGATGTAGACAGATTGGGAGACTGTACACAGAAGGACGTAGGCAAATTGGGATACTGGACACAGAAGGATGTAGACAGATTGGGAGACTGGACACAGAAGGACGTAGGCAAATTGGGAGACTGAACACAGAAGGATGTAGACCGATTGGGACACTGGACACAGAAGGACTTAGACAGATTGGGTGACTGGACACAGAGGATGTAGACAGATTGGGAGACTGGACATAGAAGGACGTAGACAGATTGGGAGTCTGGACACAGAAGGACGTAGACAGATTGGGACACTGGACACAGAAGGATGTAGACAGATTGGGAGACTGGACACAGAAGGATGTAGACAGATTGGGCGTCTGGACACAGAAGGACGCAGACAGACTGGGAGACTGGACACAGAAGAATGTAGACAGATTAGGAGACTGGACACAGCAGGACGTAGACAGATTGGGAGACTCGACGCAGAAGGACATAGACAGAATGGGAGACTGGATACAGAAGGATGTAGACAGATTGGGAGACTGGACACAAAAGGACGTAGACAGATTGCGAGAACAGACACAGAAGGATGTAGACAGATTGGGAGACTGGACACAGAAGGAGGCAGACAGATTGGGAGACTGGACACAGGAGGACGTAGACAGATTGGGAGACTGGACACAGAAGGAGGCAGACAGATTGGGAGACTGGACACAGGAGGACCTAGACAGATTGGGAGACTGGACACAGAAGGGAGTAGACAGATTGGGAGACTGAACACAGAAGGATGTAGACAGATTGGGAGACTGGACAGAGAAGGATGTAGACAGATTGGGAGAACAGACACAGAAGGACGTAGACAGATTGGGAGACTGGGCGCAGAAGGATGTAGACAGATTGGGAGACTGGACACTGAAGGATGTAGACAGATTGGGAGAATGGGCACAGAAGGACGTAGACAGATTGAGAGACTGGACACAGAAGGACATAGACATATTGGGAGAACAGACACCGAAGGACGTAGACAGATTGGGAGACTGGGCACAGAAGGATGTAGAAAGATTGGGAGACCGGCAACAGAAGGATGTAGACAGATTGGGAGATCGGACACAGAAGAACGCAGACAGATTGGGAGAGCAGACACAGAAGGACGTAGACAGATTGGGAGACTGGACACAGAAGGACGTAGACAAATTGGGAGACTGCACACAGAAGGATGTAGACAGATTGGGAGACTGTACACAGAAGGACGTAGGCAAATTGGGAGACTGGACACAGAAGGATGTAGACAGATTGGGAGACTGGACACAGAAGGACGTAGGCAAATTGGGAGACTGAACACAGAAGGATGTAGACCGATTGGGAGACTGGACACAGAAGGATGTAGACAGATTGGGAGACTGGACACAGAGGAGTTTAGACAGATTGGGATACTGGACACTAAAGGATGTAGACAGATTGGGAGACTGGACACAGAAGGATGTAGACAGATTGGGAGAACGGGCACAGAAGGATGTAGACAGATTGGGACACTGGACACAGAAGGACTTAGACAGATTGGGTGACTGGACACAGAGGATGTAGACAGATTGGGAGACTGGACATAGAAGGACGTAGACAGATTGGGAGTCTGGACACAGAAGGACGTAGACAGATTGGGACACTGGACACAGAAGGATGTAGACAGATTGGGAGACTGGACACAGAAGGATGTAGACAGATTGGGCGTCTGGACACAGAAGGACGCAGACAGACTGGGAGACTGGACACAGAAGGATGTAGACAGATTAGGAGACTGGACACAGCAGGACGTAGACAGATTGGGAGACTCGACGCAGAAGGACATAGACAGAATGGGAGACTGGATACAGAAGGATGTAGACAGATTGGGAGACTGGACACAAAAGGACGTAGACAGATTGCGAGAACAGACACAGAAGGATGTAGACAGATTGGGAGACTGGACACAGAAGGAGGCAGACAGATTGGGAGACTGGACACAGGAGGACGTAGACAGATTGGGAGACTGGACACAGAAGGAGGCAGACAGATTGGGAGACTGGACACAGGAGGACCTAGACAGATTGGGAGACTGGACACAGAAGGGAGTAGGCAGATTGGGAGACTGAACACAGAAGGATGTAGACAGATTTGGAGACTGGACAGAGGAGGATGTAGACAGATTGGGAGAACAGACACAGAAGGACGTAGACAGATTGGGAGACTGGGCGCAGAAGGATGTAGACAGATTGGGAGACTAGCAACAGAAGGATGTAGACAGATTGGGAGATTGGACGCAGAAGAACGCAGACAGATTGGGAGAACAGACACAGAAGGACGTAGACAGATTGGGAGACTGGAAACAGAAGGATGTAGACAGATTGGGAGACTGGACACAGAAAGACGTAGACAGATTGGGAGACTGGACACAGAAGGGTGCAGACAGATTGGGAGACTGGACACAGAAGGACGTACACAGATTGAGAGACTGGACACAGAAGGATGTAGATAGATTGGGAGACAGGACACAGAAGGACGTATACAGATTGGGAGACTGGACACAGAAGGGTGTAGACAGATTGGGAGACTGGACATAGAAGGATGTAGACACATTGGGAGAGTGGACACAGAAGGGTGTAGACAAATTGGGAGACTGGACACAGAACGACGTAGACAGATTGGGAGACTGGACACAGAAGTATGTAGACAGATTGGGAAACAGGACACTGGAGGACGTAGACAGATTGGGAGACTGGACACAGAAGGATGTAGACAGATTGGGAGACTGGACACAGAAGGACGTAGACAAATTGGGAGACTGGATACAGAAGGCCGTAGACAGATTGGGAAACAGGACACTGGAGGACGTAGACAGATTGGGAGACTGGACACAGAAGGATGTAGACAGATTGGGAGACTGGACACAGAAGGACGTAGACAAATTGGGAGACTGGATACAGAAGGCCGTAGACAGATTGGGAGACTGGGCACAGGAGGATGTAGACAGATTGTGAGAACGGGCACAGAAGGATGTAGACAGATTGGGAGACTGGACACAGAAGGACGTAGACAGATTGGGAGACTGGACACAGGAGGACGTAGACAGATTGGGAGACTGGACACAGAAGTGCGTAGACAGATTGGGTGACTGGACAAAGAGGATGTAGACAGATTGGGAGACTGGACACAGAAGGATGTAGACAGATTGGGAGACTGGACACAGAAGGACGTAGACAGATTGGGAGACTGGACACTGAAGGATGTGGACAGATTGGGAGACTGGATACAGCAGGACGTAGACAGATTGGGAGACTGGACACAGAAGGATGTAGACAGATTGGGAGACTGGACACAGAAGTACGTAGACAGATTGGTAGTCTGGACACAGAAGGACGTAGACAGATTGGGAGACTGGACACAGAAGGGTGTAGACAGATTGGGAGACTGGACACAGAAGGACGTACACAGATTGAGAGATTGGACACAGAAGGATGTAGATAGATTGGGAGACAGGACACAGAAGGACGTATACAGATTGGGAGACTGGACACAGAAGGGTGTAGACAGATTGGCAGACTGGACATAGAAGGATGTAGACACATTGGGAGAGTGGACACAGAAGGGTGTAGACAAATTGGGAGACTGGACACAGAACGACGTAGACAGATTGGGAGACTGGACACAGAAGTATGTAGACAGATTGGGAGACAGGACACTGGAGGACGTAGACAGATTGGGAGACTGGACACAGAAGGAAGTAGACAGATTGGGAGACTGGTCACAGAAGGATGTAGACAGATTGGGTGACTGGACACAGAGGAGTTTAGACAGATTGGGATACTGGACACTAAAGGATGTAGACAGATTGGGAGACTGGACACAGTAGGATGTAGACAGATTGGGAGAACGGGCACAGAAGGATGTAGACAGATTGGGACACTGGACACAGAAGGACTTAGACAGATTGGGTGACTGGACACAGAGGATGTAGACAGATTGGGAGACTGGACATAGAAGGACGTAGACAGATTGGGAGTCTGGACACAGAAGGACGTAGACAGATTGGGACACTGGACACAGAAGGATGTAGACAGATTGGGAGACTGGACACAGAAGGATGTAGACAGATTGGGCGTCTGGACACAGAAGGACGCAGACA
Source organism: Mobula birostris (assembly GCF_030028105.1). Taxonomy (NCBI): domain Eukaryota; kingdom Metazoa; phylum Chordata; class Chondrichthyes; order Myliobatiformes; family Myliobatidae; genus Mobula; species Mobula birostris. Next base: position 15,334 of record NW_027276330.1, on the reverse strand, counting down.
GACTGGGAGACTGGACACAGAAGGATGTAGACAGATTAGGAGACTGGACACAGCAGGACGTAGACAGATTGGGAGACTCGACGCAGAAGGACATAGACAGAATGGGAGACTGGATACAGAAGGATGTAGACAGATTGGGAGACTGGACACAAAAGGACGTAGACAGATTGCGAGAACAGACACAGAAGGATGTAGACAGATTGGGAGACTGGACACAGAAGGAGGCAGACAGATTGGGAGACTGGACACAGGAGGACGTAGACAGATTGGGAGACTGGACACAGAAGGAGGCAGACAGATTGGGAGACTGGAGACAGGAGGACCTAGACAGATTGGGAGACTGGACACAGAAGGGAGTAGACAGATTGGGAGACTGAACACAGAAGGATGTAGACAGATTTGGAGACTGGACAGAGAAGGATGTAGACAGATTGGGAGAACAGACACAGAAGGACGTAGACAGATTGGGAGACTGGGCGCAGAAGGATGTAGACAGATTGGGAGACTAGCAACAGAAGGATGTAGACAGATTGGGAGATTGGACGCAGAAGAACGCAGACAGATTGGGAGAACAGACACAGAAGGACGTAGACAGATTGGGAGACTGGAAACAGAAGGATGTAGACAGATTGGGAGACTGGACACAGAAAGACGTAGACAGATTGGGAGACTGGACACAGAAGGGTGCAGACAGATTGGGAGACTGGACACAGAAGGACGTACACAGATTGAGAGACTGGACACAGAAGGATGTAGATAGATTGGGAGACAGGACACAGAAGGACGTATACAGATTGGGAGACTGGACACAGAAGGGTGTAGACAGATTGGGACACTGGACATAGAAGGATGTAGACACATTGGGAGAGTGGACACAGAAGGGTGTAGACAAATTGGGAGACTGGACACAGAACAACGTAGACAGATTGGGAGACTGGACACAGAAGTATGTAGACAGATTGAGAAACAGGACACTGGAGGACGTAGACAGATTGGGAGACTGGACACAGAAGGATGTAGACAGATTGGGAGACTGGACACAGAAGGACGTAGACAAATTGGGAGACTGCACACAGAAGGATGTAGACAGATTGGGAGACTGTACACAGAAGGACGTAGGCAAATTGGGAGACTGGACACAGAAGGATGTAGACAGATTGGGAGACTGGACACAGAAGGACGTAGGCAAATTGGGAGACTGAACACAGAAGGATGTAGACCGATTGGGAGACTGGACACAGAAGGATGTAGACAGATTGGGAGACTGGACACAGAGGAGTTTAGACAGATTGGGATACTGGACACTAAAGGATGTAGACAGATTGGGAGACTGGACACAGAAGGATGTAGACAGATTGGGAGAACGGGCACAGAAGGATGTAGACAGATTGGGACACTGGACACAGAAGGACTTAGACAGATTGGGTGACTGGACACAGAGGATGTAGACAGATTGGGAGACTGGACATAGAAGGACGTAGACAGATTGGGAGTCTGGACACAGAAGGACGTAGACAGATTGGGACACTGGACACAGAAGGATGTAGACAGATTGGGAGACTGGACACAGAAGGATGTAGACAGATTGGGCGTCTGGACACAGAAGGACGCAGACAGACTGGGAGACTGGACACAGAAGGATGTAGACAGATTAGGAGACTGGACACAGCAGGATGTAGACAGATTGGGAGACTCGACGCAGAAGGACATAGACAGAATGGGAGACTGGATACAGAAGGATGTAGACAGATTGGGAGACTGGACACAAAAGGACGTAGACAGATTGCGAGAACAGACACAGAAGGATGTAGACAGATTGGGAGACTGGACACAGAAGGAGGCAGACAGATTGGGAGACTGGACACAGGAGGACGTAGACAGATTGGGAGACTGGACACAGAAGGAGGCAGACAGATTGGGAGACTGGACACAGGAGGACCTAGACAGATTGGGAGACTGGACACAGAAGGGAGTAGGCAGATTGGGAGACTGAACACAGAAGGATGTAGACAGATTTGGAGACTGGACAGAGGAGGATGTAGACAGATTGGGAGAACAGACACAGAAGGACGTAGACAGATTGGGAGACTGGGCGCAGAAGGATGTAGACAGATTGGGAGACTAGCAACAGAAGGATGTAGACAGATTGGGAGATTGGACGCAGAAGAACGCAGACAGATTGGGAGAACAGACACAGAAGGACGTAGACAGATTGGGAGACTGGAAACAGAAGGATGTAGACAGATTGGGAGACTGGACACAGAAAGACGTAGACAGATTGGGAGACTGGACACAGAAGGGTGCAGACAGATTGGGAGACTGGACACAGAAGGACGTACACAGATTGAGAGACTGGACACAGAAGGATGTAGATAGATTGGGAGACAGGACACAGAAGGACGTATACAGATTGGGAGACTGGACACAGAAGGGTGTAGACAGATTGGGAGACTGGACATAGAAGGATGTAGACACATTGGGAGAGTGGACACAGAAGGGTGTAGACAAATTGGGAGACTGGACACAGAACGACGTAGACAGATTGGGAGACTGCACACAGAAGTATGTAGACAGATTGGGAAACAGGACACTGGAGGACGTAGACAGATTGGGAGACTGGACACAGAAGGATGTAGACAGATTGGGAGACTGGACACAGAAGGACGTAGACAAATTGGGAGACTGGATACAGAAGGCCGTAGACAGATTGGGAAACAGGACACTGGAGGACGTAGACAGATTGGGAGACTGGACACAGAAGGATGTAGACAGATTGGGAGACTGGACACAGAAGGACGTAGACAAATTGGGAGACTGGATACAGAAGGCCGTAGACAGATTGGGAGACTGGGCACAGGAGGATGTAGACAGATTGTGAGAACGGGCACAGAAGGATGTAGACAGATTGGGAGACTGGACACAGAAGGACGTAGACAGATTGGGAGACTGGACACAGGAGGACGTAGACAGATTGGGAGACTGGACACAGAAGTGCGTAGACAGATTGGGTGACTGGACAAAGAGGATGTAGACAGATTGGGAGACTGGACACAGAAGGATGTAGACAGATTGGGAGACTGGACACAGAAGGACGTAGACAGATTGGGAGACTGGACACTGAAGGATGTGGACAGATTGGGAGACTGGATACAGCAGGACGTAGACAGATTGGGAGACTGGACACAGAAGGATGTAGACAGATTGGGAGACTGGACACAGAAGTACGTAGACAGATTGGTAGTCTGGACACAGAAGGACGTAGACAGATTGGGAGACTGGACACAGAAGGGTGTAGACAGATTGGGAGACTGGACACAGAAGGACGTACACAGATTGAGAGATTGGACACAGAAGGATGTAGATAGATTGGGAGACAGGACACAGAAGGACGTATACAGATTGGGAGACTGGACACAGAAGGGTGTAGACAGATTGGCAGACTGGACATAGAAGGATGTAGACACATTGGGAGAGTGGACACAGAAGGGTGTAGACAAATTGGGAGACTGGACACAGAACGACGTAGACAGATTGGGAGACTGGACACAGAAGTATGTAGACAGATTGGGAGACAGGACACTGGAGGACGTAGACAGATTGGGAGACTGGACACAGAAGGAAGTAGACAGATTGGGAGACTGGTCACAGAAGGATGTAGACAGATTGGGTGACTGGACACAGAGGAGTTTAGACAGATTGGGATACTGGACACTAAAGGATGTAGACAGATTGGGAGACTGGACACAGTAGGATGTAGACAGATTGGGAGAACGGGCACAGAAGGATGTAGACAGATTGGGACACTGGACACAGAAGGACTTAGACAGATTGGGTGACTGGACACAGAGGATGTAGACAGATTGGGAGACTGGACATAGAAGGACGTAGACAGATTGGGAGTCTGGACACAGAAGGACGTAGACAGATTGGGACACTGGACACAGAAGGATGTAGACAGATTGGGAGACTGGACACAGAAGGATGTAGACAGATTGGGCGTCTGGACACAGAAGGACGCAGACAGACTGGGAGACTGGACACAGAAGGATGTAGACAGATTAGGAGACTGGACACAGCAGGACGTAGACAGATTGGGAGACTCGACGCAGAAGGACATAGACAGAATGGGAGACTGGATACAGAAGGATGTAGACAGATTGGGAGACTGGACACAAAAGGACGTAGACAGATTGCGAGAACAGACACAGAAGGATGTAGACAGATTGGGAGACTGGACACAGAAGGAGGCAGACAGATTGGGAGACTGGACACAGGAGGACGTAGACAGATTGGGAGACTGGACACAGAAGGAGGCAGACAGATTGGGAGACTGGAGACAGGAGGACCTAGACAGATTGGGAGACTGGACACAGAAGGGAGTAGACAGATTGGGAGACTGAACACAGAAGGATGTAGACAGATTTGGAGACTGGACAGAGAAGGATGTAGACAGATTGGGAGAACAGACACAGAAGGACGTAGACAGATTGGGAGACTGGGCGCAGAAGGATGTAGACAGATTGGGAGACTAGCAACAGAAGGATGTAGACAGATTGGGAGATTGGACGCAGAAGAACGCAGACAGATTGGGAGAACAGACACAGAAGGACGTAGACAGATTGGGAGACTGGAAACAGAAGGATGTAGACAGATTGGGAGACTGGACACAGAAAGACGTAGACAGATTGGGAGACTGGACACAGAAGGGTGCAGACAGATTGGGAGACTGGACACAGAAGGACGTACACAGATTGAGAGACTGGACACAGAAGGATGTAGATAGATTGGGAGACAGGACACAGAAGGACGTATACAGATTGGGAGACTGGACACAGAAGGGTGTAGACAGATTGGGACACTGGACATAGAAGGATGTAGACACATTGGGAGAGTGGACACAGAAGGGTGTAGACAAATTGGGAGACTGGACACAGAACAACGTAGACAGATTGGGAGACTGGACACAGAAGTATGTAGACAGATTGAGAAACAGGACACTGGAGGACGTAGACAGATTGGGAGACTGGACACAGAAGGATGTAGACAGATTGGGAGACTGGACACAGAAGGACGTAGACAAATTGGGAGACTGGATACAGAAGGCCGTAGACAGATTGGGAGACTGGGCACAGGAGGATGTAGACAGATTGTGAGAACGGGCACAGAAGGATGTAGACAGATTGGGAGACTGGACACAGAAGGACGTAGACAGATTGGGAGACTGGACACAGGAGGACGTAGACAGATTGGGAGACTGGACACAGAAGTGCGTAGACAGATTGGGTGACTGGACACAGAGGATGTAGACAGATTGGGAGACTGGACACAGAAGGATGTAGACAGATTGGGAGACTGGACACAGAAGGACGTAGACAGATTGGGAGACTGGACACTGAAGGATGTGGACAGATTGGGAGACTGGATACAGCAGGACGTAGACAGATTGGGAGACTGGACACAGAAGGATGTAGACAGATTGGGAGACTGGACACAGAAGTACGTAGACAGATTGGTAGTATGGACACAGAAGGACGTAGACAGATTGGGAGACTGGACACAGAAGTATGTAGACAGATTGCGAGACTGGACAAAGTGGGACGTAGACAGATTGGGAGACTGGACGCAGAAGGACGTAGACAGATTGGGAGACTGGACGCAGAAGGATGTAGACAGATTGGGAGACTGGACACAGAAGGACGTAGACAGATTGCGAGAACAGACCAGAAGGACGTAGACAGATTGGGAGACTGGGCACAGAAGGATGTAGACAGATTGGGAGCGTGGACACGGAAGGATGCAGACAGATAGGGAGATCGGATACAGAAGGATGTAGACAGATTGGGAGACGGGACACAGAAGGACGTAGACAGATTGGGAGACTGGACAGAGAAGGACGTAGACAGATTGGGAGACTGGACACAGAAGGGTGTAGACAGATTGGGAGACTGGACACAGAAGGACGTAGACAGATTGGGAGACTGGACACAGAAGGGTGTAGACAGATTGGGAGACTGGACACAGAAGGATGTAGACAAATTGGGAGACTGGACACAGAAGGGTGTAGACAGATTGGGAGACTGGACACAGAAGGACGTAGACAGATTGGGAGACTGGACACCGAAGGGTGTAGACAGATTGCGAGACTGGACACAGAAGGACGTAGACAGATTGGCAGACTGGACACAGAAGGACGTAGACAGATTGGGAGACTGGACACAGAAGGAGGCAGACAGATTGGGAGACTGGACACAGGAGGACTTAGACAGATTGGGAGACTGGACACAGAAGGAGGCAGACAGATTGGGAGACCGGACACAGGAGGACGTAGACAGATTGGGAGACTGGACACAGAAGGGAGTAGACAGATTGGGAGACTGGACACAGAAGGATGTAGACAGATTGGGAGACTGGACAGAGAAGGATGTAGACAGATTGGGAGAACAGACAGAGAAGGACGTAGACAGATTGGGAGACTGGGCGCAGAAGGATGTAGACAGATTGGGAGACTGGCAACATAAGGATGTAGACAGATTTTGAGATTGGACACAGAAGAACGCAGACAGATTGAGAGAACAGACACAGAAGGACGTAGACAGATTGGGAGACTGGAAACAGAAGGATGTAGACAGATTGGGATACTAGACACAGAAGGATGTAGACAGATTGGGAGACTAGACACAGAAGGATATAGACAGATTGGGAGACTGGACACAGAGGAGTGTAGACAGATTGGGATACTGGACACTAAAGGATGTAGACAGATTGGGAGACTGGACACAGAAGGATGTAGACAGATTGGGAGATTGGACGCAGAAGAACGCAGACAGATTGGGAGAACAGACACAGAAGGACGTAGACAGATTGGGAGACTGGAAACAGAAGGATGTAGACAGATTGGGAGACTGGACACAGAAAGACGTAGACAGATTGGGAGACTGGACACAGAAGGGTGCAGACAGATTGGGAGACTGGACACAGAAGGACGTACACAGATTGAGAGACTGGACACAGAAGGATGTAGATAGATTGGGAGACAGGACACAGAAGGACGTATACAGATTGGGAGACTGGACACAGAAGGGTGTAGACAGATTGGGACACTGGACATAGAAGGATGTAGACACATTGGGAGAGTGGACACAGAAGGGTGTAGACAAATTGGGAGACTGGACACAGAACAACGTAGACAGATTGGGAGACTGGACACAGAAGTATGTAGACAGATTGAGAAACAGGACACTGGAGGACGTAGACAGATTGGGAGACTGGACACAGAAGGATGTAGACAGATTGGGAGACTGGACACAGAAGTACGTAGACAGATTGGTAGTATGGACACAGAAGGACGTAGACAGATTGGGAGACTGGACACAGAAGTATGTAGACAGATTGCGAGACTGGACAAAGTGGGACGTAGACAGATTGGGAGACTGGACGCAGAAGGACGTAGACAGATTGGGAGACTGGACGCAGAAGGATGTAGACAGATTGGGAGACTGGACACAGAAGGACGTAGACAGATTGCGAGAACAGACCAGAAGGACGTAGACAGATTGGGAGACTGGGCACAGAAGGATGTAGACAGATTGGGAGCGTGGACACGGAAGGATGCAGACAGATAGGGAGATCGGATACAGAAGGATGTAGACAGATTGGGAGACGGGACACAGAAGGACGTAGACAGATTGGGAGACTGGACAGAGAAGGACGTAGACAGATTGGGAGACTGGACACAGAAGGGTGTAGACAGATTGGGAGACTGGACACAGAAGGACGTAGACAGATTGGGAGACTGGACACAGAAGGGTGTAGACAGATTGGGAGACTGGACACAGAAGGATGTAGACAAATTGGGAGACTGGACACAGAAGGGTGTAGACAGATTGGGAGACTGGACACAGAAGGACGTAGACAGATTGGGAGACTGGACACCGAAGGGTGTAGACAGATTGCGAGACTGGACACAGAAGGACGTAGACAGATTGGCAGACTGGACACAGAAGGACGTAGACAGATTGGGAGACTGGACACAGAAGGAGGCAGACAGATTGGGAGACCGGACACAGGAGGACGTAGACAGATTGGGAGACTGGACACAGAAGGGAGTAGACAGATTGGGAGACTGGACACAGAAGGATGTAGACAGATTGGGAGACTGGACAGAGAAGGATGTAGACAGATTGGGAGAACAGACAGAGAAGGACGTAGACAGATTGGGAGACTGGGCGCAGAAGGATGTAGACAGATTGGGAGACTGGCAACATAAGGATGTAGACAGATTTTGAGATTGGACACAGAAGAACGCAGACAGATTGAGAGAACAGACACAGAAGGACGTAGACAGATTGGGAGACTGGAAACAGAAGGATGTAGACAGATTGGGATACTAGACACAGAAGGATGTAGACAGATTGGGAGACTAGACACAGAAGGATATAGACAGATTGGGAGACTGGACACAGAGGAGTGTAGACAGATTGGGATACTGGACACTAAAGGATGTAGACAGATTGGGAGACTGGACACAGAAGGATGTAGACAGATTGGGAGAACGGGCACAGAAGGATGTAGACAGATTGGGACACTGGACACAGAAGGACTTAGACAGATTGGGTGACTGGACACAGAGGATGTAGACAGATTGGGAGACTGGACATAGAAGGACGTAGACAGATTGGGAGTCTGGACACAGAAGAACGTAGACAGATTGGGACACTGGACACAGAAGGATGTAGACAGATTAGGAGACTGGACACAGCAGGACGTAGACAGATTGGGAGACTGGACGCAGAAGGACATAGACAGATTGGGAGACTGGATACAGAAGGATGTAGACAGATTGGGAGACTGGACACAGAAGGACGTAGACAGATAGTGAGAACAGACACAGAAGGACGTAGACAGATTGAGAGACTGGACACAGAAGGATGTAGATAGATTGGGAGACTGGACACAGAAGGATGTAGACAGATTGGGAGACTAGACACAGAAGGATGTAGACAGATTGGGAGACTGGACACAGAAAGACGTAGACAGATTGGGAGACTGGACACAGAAGGGTGTAGACAGATTGGGAGACTGGACACAGAAGGACGTACACAGATTGAGAGATTGGACACAGAAGGATGTAGATAGATTGGGAGACAGGACACAGAAGGACGTATACAGATTGGGAGACTGGACACAGAAGGGTGTAGACAGATTGGCAGACTGGACATAGAAGGATGTAGACACATTGGGAGAGTGGACACAGAAGGGTGTAGACAAATTGGGAGACTGGACACAGAACGACGTAGACAGATTGGGAGACTGGACACAGAAGTATGTAGACAGATTGGGAGACAGGACACTGGAGGACGTAGACAGATTGGGAGACTGGACACAGAAGGAAGTAGACAGATTGGGAGACTGGTCACAGAAGGATGTAGACAGATTGGGTGACTGGACACAGAGGAGTTTAGACAGATTGGGATACTGGACACTAAAGGATGTAGACAGATTGGGAGACTGGACACAGAAGGATGTAGACAGATTGGGAGAACGGGCACAGAAGGATGTAGACAGATTGGGACACTGGACACAGAAGGACTTAGACAGATTGGGTGACTGGACACAGAGGATGTAGACAGATTGGGAGACTGGACATAGAAGGACGTAGACAGATTGGGAGTCTGGACACAGAAGGACGTAGACAGATTGGGACACTGGACACAGAAGGATGTAGACAGATTGGGAGACTGGACACAGAAGGATGTAGACAGATTGGGCGTCTGGACACAGAAGGACGCAGACAGACTGGGAGACTGGACACAGAAGGATGTAGACAGATTAGGAGACTGGACACAGCAGGACGTAGACAGATTGGGAGACTCGACGCAGAAGGACATAGACAGAATGGGAGACTGGATACAGAAGGATGTAGACAGATTGGGAGACTGGACACAAAAGGACGTAGACAGATTGCGAGAACAGACACAGAAGGATGTAGACAGATTGGGAGACTGGACACAGAAGGAGGCAGACAGATTGGGAGACTGGACACAGGAGGACGTAGACAGATTGGGAGACTGGACACAGAAGGAGGCAGACAGATTGGGAGACTGGAGACAGGAGGACCTAGACAGATTGGGAGACTGGACACAGAAGGGAGTAGACAGATTGGGAGACTGAACACAGAAGGATGTAGACAGATTTGGAGACTGGACAGAGAAGGATGTAGACAGATTGGGAGAACAGACACAGAAGGACGTAGACAGATTGGGAGACTGGGCGCAGAAGGATGTAGACAGATTGGGAGACTAGCAACAGAAGGATGTAGACAGATTGGGAGATTGGACGCAGAAGAACGCAGACAGATTGGGAGAACAGACACAGAAGGACGTAGACAGATTGGGAGACTGGAAACAGAAGGATGTAGACAGATTGGGAGACTGGACACAGAAAGACGTAGACAGATTGGGAGACTGGACACAGAAGGGTGCAGACAGATTGGGAGACTGGACACAGAAGGACGTACACAGATTGAGAGACTGGACACAGAAGGATGTAGATAGATTGGGAGACAGGACACAGAAGGACGTATACAGATTGGGAGACTGGACACAGAAGGGTGTAGACAGATTGGGAGACTGGACATAGAAGGATGTAGACACATTGGGAGAGTGGACACAGAAGGGTGTAGACAAATTGGGAGACTGGACACAGAACGACGTAGACAGATTGGGAGACTGGACACAGAAGTATGTAGACAGATTGGGAAACAGGACACTGGAGGACGTAGACAGATTGGGAGACTGGACACAGAAGGATGTAGACAGATTGGGAGACTGGACACAGAAGGACGTAGACAAATTGGGAGACTGGATACAGAAGGCCGTAGACAGATTGGGAGACTGGGCACAGGAGGATGTAGACAGATTGTGAGAACGGGCACAGAAGGCCGTAGACAGATTGGGAGACTGGGCACAGGAGGATGTAGACAGATTGTGAGAACGGGCACAGAAGGATGTAGACAGATTGGGAGACTGGACACAGAAGTATGTAGACAGATTGGGAAACAGGACACTGGAGGACGTAGACAGATTGGGAGACTGGACACAGAAGGATGTAGACAGATTGGGAGACTGGACACAGGAGGATGTAGACAGATTGGGAGAACGGGTACAGAGGGACGTACACAGATTGGGTGACTGGACACAGAGGATGTAGACAGATTGGGAGACTGGACACAGAAGGACGTAGACAGATTGGGAGACTGGACACAGAAGGACGTAGACAGATTGAGAGACTGGACACTGAAGGATGTAGACTGATTGGGAGACAGGACACTGAAGGATGTAGACAGATTGGGAGAACTGGCACAGAAGGATGTAGACAGATTGGGACACTGGACACAGAAGTCTGTAGACAGATTGGGAGACTGGACACAGAAGGATGTAGACAGATTGGGCGTCTGTACACAGAAGGACGTAGACAGATTGGGAGACTGGACACAGAAGGATGTAGACAGATTAGGAGACTGGACACAGCAGGACGTAGACAGATTGGGAGACTGGACGCAGAAGGACATAGACAGATTGGGAGACTGGACACGGAAGGATGTAGACAGATTGGGAGACTGGACACAGAAGGACGTAGACAGATTGCGAGAACAGACACAGAAGGACGTAGACAGATTGACAGACTGGGCACAGAAGAACGTGGACAGATCGGGAGACTCGACACAGAAGGATGCAGACAGATTGGGAGACTGGACGCAGAAGGACGTAGACAGATTGGGAGACTGGACACTGAAGGATGTAGACAGATTGGGAGAATGGGCACAGAAGGACGTAGACAGATTGAGAGACTGGACACAGAAGGACAAAGACATATTGGGAGAACAGACACCGAAGGACGTAGACAGATTGGGAGACTGGGCACAGAAGGATGTAGAAAGATTGGGAGACCGGCAACAGAAGGATGTAGACAGATTGGGAGATCGGACACAGAAGAACGCAGACAGATTGGGAGAGCAGACACAGAAGGACGTAGACAGATTGGGAGACTGGACACAGAAGGACGTAGACAAATTGGGAGACTGCACACAGAAGGATGTAGACAGATTGGGAGACTGTACACAGAAGGACGTAGGCAAATTGGGATACTGGACACAGAAGGATGTAGACAGATTGGGAGACTGGACACAGAAGGACGTAGGCAAATTGGGAGACTGAACACAGAAGGATGTAGACCGATTGGGACACTGGACACAGAAGGACTTAGACAGATTGGGTGACTGGACACAGAGGATGTAGACAGATTGGGAGACTGGACATAGAAGGACGTAGACAGATTGGGAGTCTGGACACAGAAGGACGTAGACAGATTGGGACACTGGACACAGAAGGATGTAGACAGATTGGGAGACTGGACACAGAAGGATGTAGACAGATTGGGCGTCTGGACACAGAAGGACGCAGACAGACTGGGAGACTGGACACAGAAGAATGTAGACAGATTAGGAGACTGGACACAGCAGGACGTAGACAGATTGGGAGACTCGACGCAGAAGGACATAGACAGAATGGGAGACTGGATACAGAAGGATGTAGACAGATTGGGAGACTGGACACAAAAGGACGTAGACAGATTGCGAGAACAGACACAGAAGGATGTAGACAGATTGGGAGACTGGACACAGAAGGAGGCAGACAGATTGGGAGACTGGACACAGGAGGACGTAGACAGATTGGGAGACTGGACACAGAAGGAGGCAGACAGATTGGGAGACTGGACACAGGAGGACCTAGACAGATTGGGAGACTGGACACAGAAGGGAGTAGACAGATTGGGAGACTGAACACAGAAGGATGTAGACAGATTGGGAGACTGGACAGAGAAGGATGTAGACAGATTGGGAGAACAGACACAGAAGGACGTAGACAGATTGGGAGACTGGGCGCAGAAGGATGTAGACAGATTGGGAGACTGGACACTGAAGGATGTAGACAGATTGGGAGAATGGGCACAGAAGGACGTAGACAGATTGAGAGACTGGACACAGAAGGACATAGACATATTGGGAGAACAGACACCGAAGGACGTAGACAGATTGGGAGACTGGGCACAGAAGGATGTAGAAAGATTGGGAGACCGGCAACAGAAGGATGTAGACAGATTGGGAGATCGGACACAGAAGAACGCAGACAGATTGGGAGAGCAGACACAGAAGGACGTAGACAGATTGGGAGACTGGACACAGAAGGACGTAGACAAATTGGGAGACTGCACACAGAAGGATGTAGACAGATTGGGAGACTGTACACAGAAGGACGTAGGCAAATTGGGAGACTGGACACAGAAGGATGTAGACAGATTGGGAGACTGGACACAGAAGGACGTAGGCAAATTGGGAGACTGAACACAGAAGGATGTAGACCGATTGGGAGACTGGACACAGAAGGATGTAGACAGATTGGGAGACTGGACACAGAGGAGTTTAGACAGATTGGGATACTGGACACTAAAGGATGTAGACAGATTGGGAGACTGGACACAGAAGGATGTAGACAGATTGGGAGAACGGGCACAGAAGGATGTAGACAGATTGGGACACTGGACACAGAAGGACTTAGACAGATTGGGTGACTGGACACAGAGGATGTAGACAGATTGGGAGACTGGACATAGAAGGACGTAGACAGATTGGGAGTCTGGACACAGAAGGACGTAGACAGATTGGGACACTGGACACAGAAGGATGTAGACAGATTGGGAGACTGGACACAGAAGGATGTAGACAGATTGGGCGTCTGGACACAGAAGGACGCAGACAGACTGGGAGACTGGACACAGAAGGATGTAGACAGATTAGGAGACTGGACACAGCAGGACGTAGACAGATTGGGAGACTCGACGCAGAAGGACATAGACAGAATGGGAGACTGGATACAGAAGGATGTAGACAGATTGGGAGACTGGACACAAAAGGACGTAGACAGATTGCGAGAACAGACACAGAAGGATGTAGACAGATTGGGAGACTGGACACAGAAGGAGGCAGACAGATTGGGAGACTGGACACAGGAGGACGTAGACAGATTGGGAGACTGGACACAGCAGGAGGCAGACAGATTGGGAGACTGGACACAGGAGGACCTAGACAGATTGGGAGACTGGACACAGAAGGGAGTAGGCAGATTGGGAGACTGAACACAGAAGGATGTAGACAGATTTGGAGACTGGACAGAGGAGGATGTAGACAGATTGGGAGAACAGACACAGAAGGACGTAGACAGATTGGGAGACTGGGCGCAGAAGGATGTAGACAGATTGGGAGACTAGCAACAGAAGGATGTAGACAGATTGGGAGATTGGACGCAGAAGAACGCAGACAGATTGGGAGAACAGACACAGAAGGACGTAGACAGATTGGGAGACTGGAAACAGAAGGATGTAGACAGATTGGGAGACTGGACACAGAAAGACGTAGACAGATTGGGAGACTGGACACAGAAGGGTGCAGACAGATTGGGAGACTGGACACAGAAGGACGTACACAGATTGAGAGACTGGACACAGAAGGATGTAGATAGATTGGGAGACAGGACACAGAAGGACGTATACAGATTGGGAGACTGGACACAGCAGGAGGCAGACAGATTGGGAGACTGGACACAGGAGGACCTAGACAGATTGGGAGACTGGACACAGAAGGGAGTAGGCAGATTGGGAGACTGAACACAGAAGGATGTAGACAGATTTGGAGACTGGACAGAGGAGGATGTAGACAGATTGGGAGAACAGACACAGAAGGACGTAGACAGATTGGGAGACTGGGCGCAGAAGGATGTAGACAGATTGGGAGACTAGCAACAGAAGGATGTAGACAGATTGGGAGATTGGACGCAGAAGAACGCAGACAGATTGGGAGAACAGACACAGAAGGACGTAGACAGATTGGGAGACTGGAAACAGAAGGATGTAGACAGATTGGGAGACTGGACACAGAAAGACGTAGACAGATTGGGAGACTGGACACAGAAGGGTGCAGACAGATTGGGAGACTGGACACAGAAGGACGTACACAGATTGAGAGACTGGACACAGAAGGATGTAGATAGATTGGGAGACAGGACACAGAAGGACGTATACAGATTGGGAGACTGGACACAGAAGGGTGTAGACAGATTGGGAGACTGGACATAGAAGGATGTAGACACATTGGGAGAGTGGACACAGAAGGGTGTAGACAAATTGGGAGACTGGACACAGAACGACGTAGACAGATTGGGAGACTGGACACAGAAGTATGTAGACAGATTGGGAAACAGGACACTGGAGGACGTAGACA